>NC_056737.1:822705652-822955652 GCF_019279795.1 Protopterus annectens | reverse complement strand
CCCATTTTCAGTGGAGACCCGAGGAAAAAAGCTCTGAATACAAATACAGACAGACATTTGCAACATTATAAAATATAAGTACAAAGTTTTGTAAAACATGGAAAAGACAAAAATACAGAAAGTTGCCACATTAGTAGCAGATAATGTGAGTATCTTATATCAAAATTATTATGTACAGGAAGTAACAGTTTTACATTAATAGATACACTGCTCAGCAATTAAGAGAGTGTCAGTTTGAGAATATGTGTAAGGCAGGCTAGAGGGGGGCATGCAAAAGAAATAGGAAAGATGTATAATAAGAAGAATATATAATATAAAGAATAATTTGGAAAGATGTAAAGAGAAAGACCTATGACATATTGTTACATTTAGCAAAGAAAAATGATTTATGAGTGTAGTTAGTGGTGTGGGTGTTTTAGGTGGGAGCATGTGAAGGGCATTCCCATTTGGAGGCGAGATGGGAGTGAAGCATGGATTTGTAGTTGTTATGGTTTGGTATGTTACGTAGTGGTGTGGGGAGAGCGTTCCACAGTTTGGCTATGGTGTGGGATAGCAATAGTTGGCCAGGTGGGTGTAGGGGTTTGTGTACATGTAGGAGGTTTTGGCCTTTGGATCTCAGGGTGCGTCCAGGTGTGTAGGGTGTTAGAGATTTGGAAAGAGAGGGACATTCTGTTGGTTTAAAGATGAGTTTGTGGGTTGTTGTAAGTTGTAGGTATTTAGGTGGTTGTGGAGTTCAAGCCAGTTCAGGCTGTGAAGGGAGTGGCAGTATTGGAAGCCACATCTCTGAAAGAATAAAGGCACGACAGTAGCATGGCAGAAGCCAACAGTTAAATGTTACAACCATCTGTTAAAAATCATATAAGGTAATTATCTCATTGGAGTAAGGCTTTCTTCTGCCATAGGAATAGCTCAGACTTGCCATGAAACTAGCAGAGATATAAGAGACTTTCATGTCTTCAAAGGACCTAGGTATAAGTAAATAAATGCATTAGTTATACAGAGTTTGCTGTTCTCAGCTGAATTAGAGCTTGACTTGTCCTAGACAGTTAAGAACAGTGAAGGTTGGTTTACGTAAGTCAGAGATATTATACATCCATAATAATTTTATGTTAGAGTATTTTTCACTGTTAATATCTCCTGCCATCTCACGTTTGCTCATAAAAAGACATTTAAATCTACTAAACTTCTTTTCTTTGTTTTGTAGCCCTTTAGGGTAAATGTTGTTTTTCTAAAATATTATTTTACATGTATGAAGTGTACCCTGTAGGATAGCTTTGCCTCAAGAACTTCCTTAAGAATGTTTTTTCTGTCCTGGTCTTCAGTTAATTACCTTGTAAGATATTAGAAACTATCTGAAAAAACAGTAACTAGAGGTAAATCTACTTAACATTGACTGCAGTTTTTTTGGTTACCATCAAGTGAGGAGTCTTTGCAAGAACTTTTGATTTTGAGTTTAAGTAGGTCTTTGTTAATAATGCTACATAAAACACGAGCAAACTCTCAACTAGTCACAAAAACATCAGCTTTATTTTATAAATTCATTAAATTTTGTGCTGCAGCTAGATAGATGCTTGTGTACATAGTTTAAGGCAGACAGTAATGTGAAGGCCATATATATATATATATATATATATATATATATATATATATATATATATATATATATTTATATGTTACAGTCATGCATTTTTTATTAAATTAACATCAGTAACAAAAGCACAAAAGTGTAATTCTTGAACAGATTTAATAAAATAAGAAGAGCTAGTCGAACCATGTTAGGATGTACATATATATTTGTGTGTATGTCTGTGTGTGTATATATGTATTTCTGTGGCTGTGTGTTTGTTAAAAAAAAGACGATACCTTGCATACCAGGTGTGTTGTACACAAAACATAAATGTCCGGATAGTTTTGTAAAAGCATTTCAAAATGTATTTAATAATAATCGTATTTTAACTGTCCACTTGTCATGTCGTTCAAATAGGACTGCAATGTCCACTGGTCACTTTAAGTCACAGAGCAGTCTTAGTGCTTGTCAACAAACTTTAGGCAGTTTGCCAGAGTTTTCAAGAGGACAGAGGTCATACGTGGATTGAACATGTACGGCCACAACTCCAAAGGTTGTTGAACATCCAAGAACTGACTCTAGGGAAAAACATTTTACCTCCCAATGTAACCATGAAGGTATCCTTTGGCATTTGGCTACCAATCCATTAAATAATATAATGATTAACACTGTATAATAAGCTGTGTAATAGTTTCATGACATGGAATAGTGTCAAAATATTATTTTTTTAGATCTAAATCAATGGCATACACCAGTAACCCTACTTTGATAGTATCTAAAACATTAACGTAAAACTGTAAAAGTACATAAAAGTAGGAAGTAAATAACAAATTCTTTTGGCAATAAACCAGTGCTGATTTATGTCTACTGATTCAGCTGGAAGCAGTTTTATCTGAAACTTTTTAAAAAGTTTCTCCTTGATAAACATTAGTACCCGAACTGCTAACTTCTAACAGTTGGGAACAAACTCTTTGAATTGCTTCCTGCAATAGAACAGTAAGAGTCTGTGACAAAGTATTTTTCAGTTTACTAATAAAAATTAAGTAGGATGTCATCAGCGCCAGCAGCATTGTTGGCCTTCATTTCATTAAGGGCTTCCTTCATCAGGTCTAATGGGGTATTTTTTTCAGTGGAAAACCATTGAAGAAGCTAACTGGCTACCTGTGAAATATGCTTACTTTCTACTTGCCTCTCAACTGTTTAAACTTATCAAGAATGACATCTTCCCTCCACTGGCTTCCAGACTATACATAGATGCATCAATATACAACCTTGGACATCTTAAACAACTCATGTCTTCTCCTGTAAATCCCCAATCTAGGCTTCTCAGCGCAGACCATGCTTTCTCAGCCCTTGGTCCCAAACTGTGGGAATCTTTCCCTTATTTTCTTAAAGGTCATTCCTTTCCCTCTTTTCTGATCACAAGTAAAAGCACATTTCAAGACTGCAGGAAAATGCTACTGCTGTCTCTCTGGTCATATAATTTAACCTATTAATTTCCTTCTTCTGTTTACATACCTTGCTCTAACTCTAATTTTGATTGTGATTCTTTCAGCATGTCAGTTCTGATGTGTTTAATGTATGTATAATGGGTGTTTTTTTTCATTCACGATGTGTATGTCATTTATCTTGTGCCTTTATATCCTTAAGCCAACTATAATATTCACTTCTATATGTATATATTGCATTTTATCATTCTCTCTCTAAATAATATCATGCATTTGTTGTTTTCTCCATGTTGGGACTGCAATGGGTCCAATAGGGTGAGTGTGTACCCCAGTTAACAAAGTCAAAATAAATAAAAAAAAAAAAAAAAGAGGCAATTGTACATAATCTCAAAGAACCAAAAAGGAACGTACAGTCTCAGCTAGGACAAACGACGACCAACAGGAAACACCAGTAAATCCACAAAAGCCTTTGGATTAATAAATTATTCGTTTGTGGATTTACTGGTGTTTTCTGCTGGTCATTATTTGTCCTAGCTGAGAAATTCAGAAGAAAGAAAGAAAGAAAGAAATGAATGTCAAGGCAAACAGTACCATGTAAATGTGTTAGTATCGGAGTAACTTATTTAGTATTATACAATATGTTCCAAAGAATTCACTCAGTGTACGTGCTATTTCAAGATCATCTTTACACCTTCACACTTGCAAACTAGCTAATTAATAATTCTGCAGCAGTTACCCATATTCTTTTTTGTAAGCAAGGAAAGATTTTTTATTACGTACAGTATTTATAGGCAAGTTCCTTTTGAAAGATATTTTGCTATTACAATTGCTTTTACTAGACTATTAGATGGTTTTGAAGTAGTTTTTAGTACTAATGCATGGAAATGCACTGTAAATTTTCCAGATGATGCTTTTTATGTGTAACCTGCTACTGTTCTTTGTTGACTTGGGATTTATTTGTTACTGTACTGTTTTGCATTACCAAATATAGGTGCAAATTTATTGATTCATTCCACCCTTTAAGTATAAAAGAAAGACAAAAAATCTACATTTATGAGAAAAAAAAAGCAAATTAATAAATTTTTTATAAAATGTTTTAACAATCTTGCCATGTTGCACAGGCTTTTAGATTTTACAGTTTTAACTATTAAATAATTTGAATTTTTGAGAGGAGGAGGAGTGTGGATATTACTCTGTTAAAATCTGGGTGGGTAGAAAACAGGTCTAAAATATTGTTTCCTGAAATTGGAAAGCCTACTTACTGAGCATATGAAAGCTGGTCATACTTCCCAGTAAGCGGTATTCCCTACATATGGATAACATATTCACAGACAAGTTAACATCTAAACATTTCAAGTCATCAGTTTGTAATGCCCATTATTAAAACAATGTACTAAGTTGTTTGTGAATTAATTTTCCTGGGCTTTTGACAGATATGAGCTCTTGTAGAAACCTGCAGCATTTTTGTCAAATGAATATGGTCTGCATTGATTTCACTAGTTAACACAATAAACATAAGAGGTAGTTTAGATAGTTTCAGATTATGTTTAATGCATACCAACACTCCCCCTCATCTAATTTTGTTTTTATCTAATGTTGTGATTCTCCCTGCAAGCCTAAGTGGTTAGTGTTATTATCCTGAAACCAGAGTTTCTCTATCAACGCACGCACACACACACACACACACACACACACACACACACACACACACACACACACACATATGCATTCTCTCTTGTAGAGTAACACAGTATAATTCATTTTTGTTTGCTGGTTCTGCAAGTGCTTTGGTTTGTAGTGATTTTGGTACTGTTCCCAAGCACTTTTTCTTTCTCAGTTGTGTTTATTTTTTTTGGTTTTTGGGTGGAGGAACTGCTGACCAGCATGGACTCTCCATTAGGACAAGCCAGCAACCTGGATGCCTCACCTAATCTCAGTTCTCAGTGGGGCTTTTGACAACATCATACTGGACACGTCGCTACCAGGTAACCAGGAGGCATTACCTCAGAGGGACAAACGTAGAGTTTTAGCCTTGGACCCTTCACAGGGTATGCAGTCCTTAAGAGGTTGCAGAAGAGGGAATACAGAAGGAAATGACTCCCACGAACCTAATGGCGACTTAAGGGACAGTAGTTCCCAGACTGGCCCTGAGAGTTCTAACACGTGTGAGTGAAAGAGAACGACTCATGCCTCCCACCAATGTGACTTTTTTCCGGCTTCTAGCCATATTGGCTATAATACAAAAGACTCTGAGTCTACAAACTAGGGGGGAACATCATCTGTGCAGGGATGGTTAAAATCTAGGTGTAATTTTTTTGTACCTAGTGAGGATACTAACCGAAAGTTCATTTTGAACCAAGGTAACAGTTATAGTATGAATGTGAGCCTATTGTATGATTTAATGCTTAGATACAAATCTTTAAATATGGATAACTGTTATTTACAAGAGTGTATCGGGAGGGGCATTGTGCCCAAAGGATTACGTATTTATAAGTATCCAAACAATGTTAAAGAAGGTAGTGAGTTCCATAAAGAGCTCATTAAAAATTTTAATCATTGTGGTTTGGATATATTGCGGGCCATCATTAAAAATAATGAACAAGAAATGGATACATTACTTAAAGTTATAGAAAAAACTATTAAAGAAATTACCACTGGTTTACTATTTACTGTGGAAGAAGAAAGATTCAAATACTTAAATGTGAAGGGAAAGATTGATGAAAATTGCAAATTTTTATTTAACAAGAAATGTGAGAAGCTTGATAGGGACATTAAAGAATATCGGGAAGAACGATGTTACCCCAAACCCAAAAACAATTTTAAGCACCAGTACAGGAATCACACTGACCATATGGGCGATGATTTACAGGGAGAAGATTTGGGCCACTGAGAATGGGGTCATGGAGGGGGCTATAGTAATTATCCTTTTGGGAAAGCTATGGGGGGTACAATTTGAATGACCCTTTGGATTTTCCCACACTGAGGAGATCTGAGAGTATAAAACAAAGAACACTAGTCAACTACTACCCCACCAGTGGGGAATATTCAAACAGGAGGAGATACTAACCTATATTAGCCCCCCTCGTAGTTTGATACAAGACAATGGTATAGTAGTCGAGGGATACAGGCACAAGTATCGCAATTTTAGTATATACAATTATAGTAGCCTGGACATCGACTACACATACTTTAGTTTGTTCAGTAAAGGTTTGAAGTTTGTACCTAGTAACAGAAGTCAAATTACGAATGTTCTGATTGACTTAAAATTGTTTTTGAGAAAAAAGAACTTAGAATTATTAATGCATCATGAAAAGGGGGGGGGGGACAAGAACTTGATTAAGAGAAAAAGTACTTACAAATCCACCCCTTCACCCCAGTTAAAAAAACTTTGAAATTCAAAGGGAGCTTTGACAGGGTCTGAATAAGAAAAGAAGACAATATAATTTGAGTAAGGAAGAACACGCCGTCCTGGATTCTTTAAGGAACAACCACCAAGTCAGAGTTTTGAAACTCGACAAAGGAGGGGGGGGGTTGTCCTTATAGACAGTATTATTTATTCAGGCAAATTGTTGGATATGTTTAACAACATGGACTGATACTCTAGAGTTTCACGTAACGAAATCAACATAGCCCATAGGAAGATTGATTTTATTCTTAAAGAACTGGTTGATGCAGAAATGATTAGTCAAGGTACCTATCATTTTTTAATTATGGATAAAAAAATAGTACCATCTATTTTTGGTGTATCCAAGGTCCATAAGGATGTGGATAACCCACCACTCAGACCAATTGAGGCAGCCACTGCATCTAAAACTTACCCTTTGGCTAAATATTTCGACCTAAGGTTAAAAAGGGTCTGGTTTGAGCAGGCGGGCATTCTGAAGGCCTCTTGGGGTTTTTTGAGAAGTATCAACAATGACCTATATAGTGATGAACTCATCTTTGTTACTTTAGATATCCAGGATTTATGTAATGTCATTCCTCACAAGTTAGGGTTAGAATGGTTTGAAGAAGCTCTTAGAACCCAAGGAAGTTTTGACGAAAACAATATCTTGGTGTTCATAGATTTAATGGATTTGGTACTAAGACACAATTTTTTGTATTTCGAGGGTGAGTTTTTTAGGCAGTCAAGTGGAGTAGCCGTGGGGGCCAGTTGTGCCCCCATGTACGCTAACTTGGTATTGTCCATTTGGGAAGAGTAGTTTGTTTTTCATTCTGTATATTCTCAATATTGGAAATACTATCGATGTTACTTGGATGATATTTGTATGTTTTGGATTGGACCTGAGGAGAAACTAATAGAATTTATCAAGTACGTCAATAGTACTACTGACTTCCTTAAATGTATTCATGGCTTTTCTAGGAAACACAATATTTGGATGTGATGATTGAAAAGATACCTGAAGTCAGAAAATTTAAGTCCAATGTTTATAAAAAAGTGACTTTTTCAAACTCCTACTTGTTTTACACTAGTGCCCACCTTTCAAACAAAAGAAAGGAATTTTGAAAGGGCAGTTCATTAGGAGTAGTAGGATGATGTCCCTTGATAGGGACTTTGACTTAGAAAGTAAGAAACTGAAAGATATGTTTTTGGAAAGAAATTACTACCTTGCTTTAATAGAAGTATTGAATAAAGTAAAAAAAATGGGAGGGGGGGAGATTTAGTCCCATCTTAGGAGTACTGGAACACACTGTAACCAACATAGAGAATACCCCTACCCCAGACACAAATTGGAGTAGTAATTTCATCTTGAATTTCAGTACTGACACTTATTTGGTTAAAGACATTATTTCTAGAAATTGGGGGAAGTTTGGGGACTATTCTGACTTGGACTTGTTATTCAAGGACCCCCTGAAATTTACTTATAGGAAGGGGAAAAATATTAAGGAAATGTTGGAATATAGAAAACCAAAGCAGGGCAGACAAAGGAAAGGCACTTTCAAGTATGGAGCTTGCTCCCAATGCTCACATGTTATACAGGGGGAGAGTTTGTATTTAATGGAGAGGAATACAAAGTTAGACACTAACACATTCTCCAACTGTGACACTGTGGGGGTCATATATATCGCCATTTGTAAACCCTGTGGAGCCTTCTACATAGGGAAGACCACAAGGAAGTTTAAGAGGCGAATATATGAACATCTCTATGACATTAGTAAGCAAGACACTAACAATGCACTATTTAGACACACCACACTTTGTAAAGATGCAGTTTTTGTTTTTTTTATCATAGAAAAAATAGAACAGGACCCTCGAGGTGGTCCCTGGGAGATAACGATAGAGTACAGGGAACTATTTTGGCAGTTAATCTTGGAGGCCAACAGCGAACCAGGCTTGAATGACTATATTTCTTTAGCCCCTGTCCTTAAACTTAGATCTGCTAAACTATAAAGCTTTTATTTAGCATTATATCTTGACCGGTAGATGGCAGTGTTTTACTAGCTAATCACAGTAGATGTTCATCGTGTTTCACTGTTGCAGTCATTACAGTTGGGTTATCCTGCTGGCAGGCTACCCGCAGTTGGCCCGAGTTCCAAAGTCTAGGTCCGGCGTCGGTTGCTGTCGCCTCCTCCCTGAAGTCAGTGCACCAGGGGTATAAAAGATGCAGCCTACGCCATTTTCTTCAGTCTTTCTTGCCGCATGGTGCCCAAAGCAAAAGCAGTTCGCAAGTGCTGGTCGGCCGACTCCTGAGTTTTTCAAATACGAATTTCTGATCCGAAGTCTTCATTAAAGTTAAGTACCCCGTTGGGGAAACTTTTTTCTTGCTCCAGACCGATGTCAGAAAAAGGTAATAACTGTATTTCTTGTGGGAAGCAAATACCTCATAAGGATTTTCATTCTTACTGTATTCCTTGCCTAGGCCCTGACCATAATGTTGCTAGTTGTCAGTTTTGTGCTAGATTTAACCAACGCACTATTAAGCGTCGGCACGATTTTGCGTTCCATTACTTTGGCATAAGATTTAATTATATAATGCCGTTGGATCAGCTGACTACCGGAGTTTATAAAAAACATAAAGAAAAAGAGAAGGACAGGCATCCGAGATCCAAAACTGACGACAAGGCTTCTTCTAGGCCTGTCGCCGGTTCGCCGGTTCTCAGTGAGGCACTGTCGCAGCCCCTGACACCCGCTACCTCAGAGCCACAGGCCGCTTCCGACTCCCACGTGGAGCCGACTAGGCCTCTGGAAACGCAAGGTATTGGACACTCGGAAACTATTCCCTCAGATGGGTCCAGATTCGCTGAGCAGGCATTGGCTTCTGAGGGTGTTTTCAGGCCTACACAGTTATATGTGAAACCTACTACAGCTACAAAGGCAAAGACTAAAGCAGCTCTAAAGACAAAGAAACAAGTACAGCATTCACCTGGACAGGCCTCCATGCCTAAAAAGCAGATACTTAAAATGGCCGAAGACCTTATTTCTTTGATCAGGGGTTCCCATCCCACTCCTGATAAGAGGCCTAGGCAAGAGTTAGAATATGAATCTTCAGACCAGGTTTCCATTTCCTCTGATTCCTCCTCTGAACAGGAGTACTCTATTCTTCCTTATGAGGATTCTGATGCTGAAGAATCTATTCCTTCAGCCTCTCCTCCTGAGGATTATTCTTTTGGGGAGACTCTGCACACTATGAGGGAGCATTTCCACTGGGAGAGCCAAGATTACTCAGAATCCAAGAAAAGGCTCAGAGACTTCCTTTTATTGCCCCAGCACAGGCCCCTTGCTAGCCCACCTGTTTTAGACATTGTAGATGATGTATTTTCAGAGTCCAGTCTTTCACCAGACTCTTTACCACCAGCCCCTGTTAAGCCAGACAAATAGTATGGGGTTCCTGATTCACATACATTTCTCTATAAGAACCCTGCAGCTGACCCAGAAACCATCTCTCAGGGTCCCAAAGGGGTCAAGGCTTCTACTGCAAAAAGCCCTATCCCCTCTGATAGGGATTCTAGGGCCCTAGACAGATGGGGCAAAAAGATTTATACCTCTGCTACCTTGGCTGTAAGAGCCTTAAATTGCCAATTTCATATGCTTAAGTATCAACAATATCTTATGTCTTTGCTTAAACAGAAAATGTCAGCAAATACAGAAGGTGCAGACAACAAAGAAGTGCAGGATTTATTGCATGCAGCTGAACAAGTTGGAAAGCATACTTTGCAATGTGGTTTTGATTCTCTTGAGGCTTCCTGCAGGGCCTCTGTTACAGGTTCTGTCATTAGGAGGCATGCTTGGTTAAAATAACAAAATCTGCCTGATCATGTTAAAGCAAAACTATTAGATGCTCCTTTACAGTATGATACTTTGTTTGGTGTTAAAGCAGAAGAGGTGTTGAAGAAAATGGAGGACAAAGCTAAATCTATGCAAACAGTCAAGGATTTCTTGCAGGTACAGCCTCCCAGGTTTAGCAGGAACTGGACTACAAAGAATTGGTCCTTTCCAGTGTCAGAAAGACCACAAAGGGGCAGATACAGATGCCCCAGAGGCAGATCACAACCCCAAGGCTCATACAGGCCTAAACAACGGGGTGCTTCTACCTCCAAGAGTGGAGAGGAAAAATCACAGCCATACAGGAAACAGTCTCAATGACTTTCCACTTCCAGCACCAAGCACTTATCTTTTGGCAGCCCCTTTGGGGGGAAAACTAGCACTTTTTTCACAAAATTGGCAAATGATCACCCAGGACAAATAGGTTCTAAATATAGTTTCACAAGGCTACAGGTTCCACTTTCACACCATGCCAAGGCTAAACGGTATGCCAGACCTGCCACGCAATCAATGGGCAGAGGCACAAAAACAAGTTTCAGCCCTCATGGATATGAGGGCCATTCAACAAGTGCCAGAGCAAGAGCAGGGATAAGGATTCTATTCAAGACTGTTCTTGGTACCCAGAAAGTACAAAGCCTGGTGACCAATACTGGACCTATCTATTCTAAACACATATCTGGATATTCCAAAATTCAAAATGTTGCCTCTACAGCAGCGTCTGCCCATGTTGGGCAAGAAGGCTTGGCTTGTGACTTTAGATCTAAAAGAGGCAAACCTGCATGTCCCAATCAGACAAACATGCAGAAGATACCTCAGATTCAAACCTGGCTCAATGCACTACCAATTTTCTGCACTGCCCTTTGGCTTATCTACTGCGCCCAGGGTCTTCACAAAGTGCCCAGCACCAGTAATTGCATTTTGCAGACAAAGAGGAATACAAATATATCCCTACTTGGACGACTGCCGTATTCAAGTAGAGAGCAAGGACATTCTTCTAAAGCATCTGGTGTTTGTAAAAAGATTACTAACAAGTCTAGGGTACACAGTAAACAAGAAGAAATCAAAACTCGTACCCTCTCAAGAGATAATATTCCTGGGTGCAAGCTTAAATACAACTGCCCAGATGGCTTATCTCATGCCAGACAAACACAGACAACTGCCAACTTATTTCAAAATGTTGGCAACAAAGACCCAGTTATCTGCAAGAAAAATTCTGCAGGCCTTGGGTTTCATGGCATCCTGCATTCTGCTAATTCCATATGCAAGACTGCATATGAGGAAACGTCAGTGGTAACTAAAAAGTGTTTGGACTCAACATTGCCACAGCCTGGAAACAATAATTACCCTAATTCCCTGCCTGCAACAGGAGCTTCGATGGTGGGCAAAAGCCTGTCACCACAACACGGGACAGCCATTCACCTTACCCACAGCCAGGCAGACATTGACAACAGATGCATCAGATTATGCCTGGGGGGCCCATATGGCAGGAAGATGTATTCAGGGCACATGGTCCGCAAGTCAAATGCATCTACATATCAATCAAAAAGAGATGCTAGCTGTTCAGAATGCCCTGACAGCCTTCAAGGATCTAATTTATCCAGGACAATTGCTAATAAAGATGGACAATACTACAGTTATGTGGTACATAAACAAGCAGGGAGGCACACATTCCTACCCCCTCTGCAGGCTAGCCATGAACTTGTGGGACACAGCATTGACTTACCAAGTACATCTGCAAGCACAATTCCTGCCAGGAAGAACAAATACTCTAGCAGACGAACTAAGCAGAAACCTAATGGATCCCCACGAGTGGAAATTGGATCCACAAGTATTCAGCATGATAACAAGGACCTGGGGATGCCCGGACATAGACCTATTTGCCTCCCCTCACAACTACCAACTACAGAGATTCTGCACAAGGACTTATCACAAGCAAGCATGGAAAGTGGATGCTCTATCTTTCAGCTGGAAAAATCTAACAGTATATGCCTTTCCTCCTCTGCCTGTCTTCCCCAAGGTCAGACAAGAGAGACCAAAAATTATACTGATTGCCCCAGACTGGCCCCGCCAGCACTGGTACCCAATCCTAAAGAGCTTGTCTCAATGCCCAGCTTGGACATTACCTCAAATTCCTCACTTATTGACCCAACAAGACAGTCAAATACTGCACAGCCAACTCAAGACCTTAAACTGGCAGCATGGCAGATAATGTAGCCTCTCAAGACACACCTCTTTCTAAAGCAGTGATGGATGTTATTTTGGAGGCCAGGAGGCCTAGCACCAGAAAATCATATGCAGAAAAATGGAAGAGATTCTGTGCTTGGAACCAGGTACAAGGTATGGACACGATTGTTCCAAATATTCCTCAGATTTTGCAATACTTAACTGAGATGCTGGATAAAGGCCTTTCCTTTTCATCAATTAAAATTCATGCCTCTGCCATTTCATCACATTAAAATACAGAACCACCTATTTTTTCTCATCCGTTACTAAGGCAGTACCTCAGAGGGGCCAAAAACATAAGACCTCCAAGGAGAGCACCAATACCTGCATATGACCTCAACTATGTCTTGGAAAAACTCACACTGCCTCTGTTTGAGCCAGCCGCTGCAGCTGATATAAAATTCTTATCCTGGAAAACAGCTCTGCTCCTAGCAATAACCTCCGCTAGGCGAGTCTCAGAGTTACAGGGACTCATGGCTGTGGAACCTTTTATCATTTTCCATCCTGACAGGGTTTCTCTGAGAACAAACCCTACATTTATGCCTAAGGTAGTGTCCAGTGAGGCCCTTAACCAAACAATTCATTTGCCTACCTTTTATACAAACCCACAGAATAAGGGTGAGAGAATTCTGCATTTTGGACATTCACAGACAGCTACGCTTCTACTTGGACAGAACCAAAGCTTTCAGAAAGACTGAAAAACTTCTAGTGGCATATGCTGCAGCATCACAAGGAAAGCCTATCTCAAAGCAGACTATCTCAAAGTGGGTAGGCCACTGCATTCATTTATGCTATTTACAGCATGGCAAATCAGTGCCTAAGGGCATTAGGCCACATTCAACCAGAGCAGCAGCCACTTCAGCAGCCTTCCTCAGAGTAGTACCAACCAAAGACATCTTAGAGGCTGCAACTTGGAGTTCAGTGCATACTTTTACAAATCACTTACCTCTCTACTCTAAATCCAGGGCAGGCTTTGCCACTGTAGTTCTGCAGGGCCTGATAGCCTCTCCTAATCCTATTTAGCACCAGCCTCCCAAACTTAGCTTTGGGATTCAACCCAATTGTAATGACTGCAACAATAAAACACGATGAACATAGTACAGTTGTGTACCTACCATAAATGTAGATGTTCGAGTGTATTCACTGTTGTAGTCCAGGTTACCCTCCCACCATCCCCCTTTTTCTTTGCTGGGACTTATCTGTACTTCTCTGTTCTATACAATTTTGGATATTGGCAAAGGCTCTTGCCACCCCCATAGTGCCTTTTTTAGGCAAGGCTCAAAAGGCAAACCCACCTCCATAGGTATCACAAGGGATAAGAAACTAAGAGTAATGCTACTCAACGCCAGAAGTCTAAACCTCAAGATGCATGCACTCGAAACTCTCCTTAGCATGGAGAACATCGATATCTGTGCAGTAACAGAAACCTGGTTCAAGGATCCCGATAGCATCCCAGCACTACCAGGTTATACCTCATACCATGCTTTTTGGCCCCAAAACTTGGACCGAACCACAAAAGGAGGGGGAGTATCAATATTTGTCAAAGATACCCACACCTCCAGGTTGGTGGCACAGCACGAAGCATCAGAGACTATCCACGTGCAACTAACTGTGGGTAAAACTGCCTTCCAGTTTATAGCCTGCTACAGACCACCCTCCCAAACCTAGGAACCCCACTCGGCCTTCCTGAGAACACTGGAAAATATGAAGGTATCTCCAAACACCATTATATTGGGTGACTTCAACTACCCAAACATAGACTGGGAGCATTACTCTAGCTCCAACACCCTAGCCCAAAGGTTCCTAGAATTTATAAACTCAAATGCTATGGAACAACTTTTTACCACTCCCACAAGAGGGGAAAACATACTGGACCCGATCATCACCAACATGGGGACTCTATGCTCCAGACCAGAAGTGTATCCCTCACTGGTAAGATCAGACCATAAACTAATCTCCCTGGATATTCACATCCCGACCCCACCCCGTGCCCAGAAAACCACAGTGAAAAACTTCTCTAAAGCAAATTTCACACTCCTCAAAACCGAGTAGGAATCCTTCAAAGCCCCCGGGCCTGTGGAAAATATGGCCCAGACCGCAGAATCCTTTATAAATGCATTCTGTGAACACCTTCAGGAATGCATGGATCATGCAATCCCAAATAAAACCAAGACCCAATCCTTCAAAGGCAGGCGTCCTGTCTGGTGGACCCCAGCCATAAACAAACTATACAATAGAAGGAGGAAGCTACTACATTATAGAGCAAAATCCCAAAAATGGAAGGCTTCTCTGATCAGTATTAGCAAAAAACTACGGGCACTCATAAAATTGTCTAAGGCCAGCTTTGAGAGAAAAATTGCACAGGACACTAAGGATAATCACAAGGCTTTCTTTAGTTATGTTAGGAACCTGGGTGGGAATTCCCAGATATGCTCAGAATTAGTCCAAAATGACAGAAAATACACCAAACCCACAGACATTGCCAACATCCTAGCTGACAGGTTCAGTGCAAACTTCTCCCCCCCTCCCCACCAAAAGGGCAAATATCTATCCCAGCAGAGTGCTGCCCCCCTGACATCTCAGATGCTCAGGTAAGAGCCACCCTCTCCAAAGCAAAAAACACAGCATCAATGGGATCAGACGGTGTCCCTGGCTGCGTCCTACATGAACTCCAAGAAGAGCTAAACCAAAACATAAAACTACTGTTCAATCTCAGCCTTACTACAGGATATGTACCCAAAGAGTGGTGTACAGCAACAGTGGTCCCTCTCCACAAAGGTGGTGCCTCAACGGATCCTGGAAACTATCGACCCATAAGCCTGACTAGTTTGGTCTGCAAAGCTATGGAAAGGATCATCATGGACCTCATAAATAAAGATATTGGGGACCTACAGACACTGGATCCTACCCAGTTTGGCTTTGTTAAGGACAGATCCTGCCTCTTAAACCTGGTCGATTTCTTTGAAACAGTCACCAAGGCCATTGACGAGGGGAAGGTGGTCCACACAGCCTACCTGGACCTCGCAAAACCTTCGATACAATACCCCACTCGGGCATTGTAGAGAAGCTTACCAGCTTAAATATAAACCCCTATGTCACTAGATGGGTTGCAAACTTGGCTCAAGGACAGAACCCACATGGTTAGAATTGCTGGAGCCATGTCAGACTCCAAACCAGTTACAAGTGGCGTCCCACAAGGCTCAGTCCTGGGACCTCTCTTGTTCAGTATATATTTCTTGGAGGTACAGGCCAACACGGAAGGACTGTGGCTGACCAAGTTCGCAGATGACTGCAAACTGGGTGCCATAATTGACTCTCCAGCCGACACAAGCATCCTACAAAAGGGCCTCATAGAAACAGACAACTGGTGCCAGAGCTATGGCCTCAAGCTAAATGCCAAAAATTGTATAGTCATCCCCTTTGGCAAAAACAAAGTGCCCACAAATTACCACATAGGTGGTAATCCATTAAGTACTTAAGAAGTAATTAGGGACCTGGGGACCCAAGTTGATAGCATTCTCTCATTTGACAACCACGTGGCAAATGTGGTTAGAAAAACATTTTATATAACCCACCTAATCATGAAGGGATTCACATCTAGATCAGGGGAGGTCATCGTGCCTCTTTACTCATCCCTCATCAGGCCCATAATTGAGTACAATGCCCCTTTTGGGATGTACCTTACCAGACACCTGCAGCAACTGGAAAGACCCCAAAAGTACCTCACCAAGAGGATCAAAGGGCTCAAATAGATGCCATATGCTGCCTGGTTAAAGAAACTCCAGCTCTACTCAGTGGCATACCGCCTGCTCAGAGGCGATCTGTGCCTGACGTATAAAGCCATGTCCAACCTGGAATTAATGGACATGCTGCACCTCAGAAAATTCAAATCCCATCGAGCTACGTGCTCGAGAGACTTGAACCTCAGCACTAAAATAAATAGGACATGCTGGAGGGACAGATTCATAACCCAGAGGCTCCCTTCACTCTGGAATAAAATCCCAGTCCAGGTTAGGCAGAGTCCCTCATTGACTCTCTTCAAGAGGAATCTTGATGAGTGGATGGGAGATCGTAGGTTTACCCCGGGTATCACTTCTGTGTCACTGTTAGACAGAGGCACAGTATACTAACCTCGAAAAAGGGCATAGCAAAATTCATTTAAAATGGGTGGCGAAAGCCAAACACACTCTGGATAGGCTTATAAATGCCCTAGGGCAGAAAGCCTAGTATGAACCTATGAACCTATGGACCTTTGTGGTATATTTGCTTGTAGATGAAGGAAAAGTTGTTTTTTGTGCATGCATAATTTTGGCATAATTTAGCCTACCATTTTAGGGGCACCTGACATCTGGGGCAAGAAAAACTGAAGAAAATGGCGTTGGCTGCATCTTTTATACCCCTGGCGCACTGACGTCAGGGAGGAGGCGACAGCAACCGACGCCGGACCTAGACTTTGGAACTTGGGCCGACTGCGGGTAGCCTGCCAGCAGAATGACCCAATTGTAATGACTGCAACAGTGAATACACTTGAACATTTACATTTATGGTAGGTACACAAATGTACTTTTTGTTTCAACACAATTTAAAACTTTGGTGTAACACATCTTTTTTACTTATTTCTGTTATATTACATTCAATGGCCTGCATTTTATGTATTTACATATTAATTATGTGATTCAATGTTTTTTAAAATCTCCTTTTTAAAAAATCTGTTACTGTAACATGTAACTATTTGTTTTAGGAGTTTTTATAGTTGCATTTTTACAGTTGCACTTTAAATGCACTACATTCAATTATACAAATGTTTTAATTGCTTAATTGTTTTGTCAATGGGAAGGGAGGGTTATTTAAGGAGATTACTAGCTTGGTTAACTCTTCATTCTGATGAAGTCTAAGGACGAAAACGCAAGTTATTGTTTTGTGGCATTAAATAAATCTTTTTGGTTCACTGACCTGAAGAGGCTTTTTGTTTGCTGTTTCTGCTGTTTCCAAGCACTTTTTCCTTCTCAGTTGTGTTTACAGTATAATTCATTCATATTTTTTCAACTTTTTATTGCAGGTGTTAAAATAATAAGGTTGTTTATACTTAGTGGATTTGAACTAACGTTTATTGAAATTCAAATAAAAGGATTTTACTAGTTTAGTGAATTTTGGAACAGTAAATCTGTTTCCCAGATGTCCTAGATGATATTCATCCTGAGCAAAGTATTACTGCTTGGCTACAAATTTTGCAATAAGTACAAATAAAGGGTATTGTCTTGTAAGCTTAAATGACAAGTTTCACTGTTGAATAGTATAGCTAGTCTAAGATTTCTAAATGACAGTTTAGGAGACAGGGATATCTGCAACAATCAACTTTGACCTCTTTGAGTTTGCATAATTTAGTAGCTGTTTTATGATTTCTGTCACATCCAGTAGAAAATAATATGCAAGTTATTTATGCCAGCTAGTAATCTTTTGAATTAAGTTTTGGAGACCCCCCCCCTACGGTTTGTCCCTGTGCTTGTACTTGTGGATTTCATTGAGGTAAACCCTTACACTGCTGGTTGAATTGTTAAGAGGTGTAAGATCTAGACTAACCCTTAGTTTCCGGCAGGAGAAACAGAAATTTCAGATCTATCAGCTCTACTAACTATGCCCACTTAAGTGCCTTTCTTCTTTTCTAGAGGTAAACACCAGCATTTAGGAGAATCTTAAGTTACACTAAAGCACTACTCACAAGTTACAGAAATATTTTCCAATAAGTCTGAGTTTGTTTTATCAGACATCAGTAAAGAGGGGGTGCCCAAATCTCTGTCTTGCTGTATAGTTTTTGGCAAGAGGTATGCATCAGTATTAAAGTATTGCCTTATGCCATTTACCTGGTCTTTTTGTTTATGCCATTTCTGTGAACTATATATTGTTCTGACTCTGTTCAATATGTACTGTTTCATAAGGTATGTGTATTTTTTTATATATGTTATGGAGTCTGGTGGAATTCTATATGCATCTGACACAAGTGTCTTGCAAGATGGACAGTTTCTGAGAAAAAAAAAGAAAGAAAAGCTTGAACCAGAAGATCCTTCGGACAGTACTTATCAAAGGAATCCATATTGTTAACCAGAAAACCAACCACAAGTCACTAGAGAATAGTGTTTGCAGTGTTCAAAATTTAAATATGTAATAGTTACAGCTCAGAATAGTTCACACTCCTGAATGTCCAAGTTAAATACACACATTCTTCTATCAGCTAATTCTGTGTAACTGTAGTAAATCCAACCTACTGTATGGATACCTAAATTTCTGTTTACTAATATACATCCACTTAGCTAACTCTATAAGCTAATTGAATGAACTCTGCAATCTGAGGTGCTTTTGATAAAATATGAAGTGGTTTTCCAAGTAGGAGTCATAAAATAAAACTGTAATATTCTGTTTTTATTACTGGAAATGTCCATGAGAAAGTTAGAAACTGGTAGATAAACTACAATTTAGAATTGTGATTTCACATCAAAACAGTTGTGAAAGATGAAAGAGAGATGACTAGAAAACAAACTGACTTAATAAACCAGAAGAAGTCAAACAAAGCAGCTTGGACACTTGACATAAGCAAATGAGATAGCCATGCCCATCCTTTGGACATTTGGCATAGGCATAGGGGATGGCCGTGCCCATCCTTTGGACATTTGACATAGGCAGAGGGAATGGCCATGCCCATCCTTTGGACACTTGGCACAGACAGAGGGGATGGCCATGCCCATCCTTTGGACACTTGGCACAGGCAGAGGGGATGGCCATGCCCATCCTTTGGACACTTGCCGTAGGCAGAGGGGATGGCCATGTCTATCCTTTGGACACTTGCCATAGGCAGAGGGGATGGCCATGCCCATCTTTGAGAGGAGAGAGTGTGCTGAGAGTGTGCTGATTGGATCTTCTTGGATGTGCTAGTGAAGGCTGGAACTCAGAAGGAGTGTGTGACCAATAGCAGCAGGAAAGAGCTAAGTGGGTGTGGACACTTTATGGACTGGGCTGGAACATTTGCTTAGGCCACTCCTCATTGCCTACGTGGTCTGATGCACTTGCATGTCATTATGCTGGGTGGTGGGAGTTAGGTCTAAGAACTTGCCTCCAGGGATGACAGAATAAACCCATAAGCAGTGCCTTGGACTGGAGGAGTGGCTAGGCTAGTTCAGCAGGGGTGGGTGGCTTAATGATAAAAAAAAAAAACTTAAGTGGATCAGACAAGAACTCTAAATAAACAAGTGTTAGCCATATGGATACTGCAGGTAAATCAAGTACCTAAGGTGCTTTGTTTAGTTAACTGATAGATATGTTTATATCTATAACATGAAGGACAGAAGTATACTTAATCAAATTTTGATTTAGACTGTAGCAGTTTGTTACATTAAAGACTTATAGTAGTATACAAGTTAGATTAAACATAATAGTTGTGGATCTTATCACTTGCTAGAGGTTAGCTGTTGTTCCTTCTATCCTACCTGTCACATATCATGCTAAAATGCTTAGAGAGATCTTCCTGTTCTATACAAAGCATGTGACCATTTTTATTTGCAACTGCTCACACTGCAGACTGTGCTTATAATAGTAGGACCACTTTGGTGGCATTAATCAATACATGTAACCTCCTGCCCTCTGTTATAAAGAAGGTAAGGTAAATTGGCCCCATGCTATGTAAAGAACATGCTGGAAAAAGTAAATAAAGTGAAAATAAATTAGCCTGCCTTGCAGCAGATATGTAACAGGGAGACTGGTAAGTGCATACTGTAACAGTTGGAGAATCTTACAAAACACAAAACAGTGACTGCTTCCTCAGAGGGGGCTGTATGTATAATAGTAGGTCTCCTTAGGTAGCATCGCTGAGAGTGTGTAACCTCCTACCTTTATAACAGGATAAAAGTGCCGCTGCAAATAATCTTCCTTATACACAAAACGAACCATAATATTAAACCAATGTAAAGGACGAAACACGGCACAGGTAAAAACAACTTTAATATTAAGCATTTTCACACCTAATGTTGGTGCTTCATCAGACCATCATACACAGAATACAAGAGATTTAAATAGCATAACAAATTAAGTCAATAAACTCATCAGTATCAATTAACAGCCAATCAAAACATCAAGTGAAAAGCAACTAACCAAACATAGTTAAAAAAGAAAAAAACATAAAAAGTATATAAAAAATCACTCAAAACTAACATAGAAACTGTATTAAAACATCACTAACGTAATGATCGTGCCTTTAAATGTGGTTTAAGTGAAATCACATCATTTAATTCTGGAAACTTGTCTGCATTCATTCTAACAATCCATTTAACTTCATGCTGCTCAGTAATATTTCTAAAGTCTCCCATCCGTAAACTCTCATTCAAACATTCAGTAACCGTAAAAGTAAAAATATGAGTATCGCCTAACTGAATAGCATGCTTCACCAAAGCACTTCTTTCAACATAATTTTTCCCAATAGCAGCTAAATGCTCTCTAACGCTTTCTTCCAAAGAATGATTCGTTTTACCAATGTAGAATGAATCACATTGGCCACATACTGCTAAATAAATCACATTACGAGTAGACCCAGTAGCAGTAACATTAAATTTAAAACTTTTATTCATAGAAGAATGTCTAAAACAATTGGTAGTATTTATGACATTGCAAATATTGCATTTCCTACATGGAAGTGTACCCTTATCTTCCAGCTTCACACGTTGCTCATTGTCATTGTGGCATAGGAGTCTGTCCACATTTTTATTATTTCTAAAATAAAATTGTGGACTCTTACTCACTACAGCTTGTGTCTGTTCCTCGAACAACAAAAGAAACCAGTAATTTTAATAATTTGACAAATTCTGTCGATATCACTGGAATATTGAAGTCCCATTGACACAACTGAGTTCTGATGTGGAGCATTAGAAGCAAGTGAAGCATCAGAACTTGAAAAGTATGGCTTAGCTCTGTTCCTTCTGTAACAAATCACATAATTGGCTATTCTGTTAACTTTACTAACATTATATTCACAATGTAGTAAATCAGCCTGAAAGTGTTCAAGGTCCTTCATGAATGTAGCATCATTGTTACTTAGTCATGAAATTCACATTGCTTGCCATTTTAAAATATTCTTATAAATATACAAGGGATGCATACTATCCCTCTGCAAGATGTTATTCCTCCTACATCTTTTTTATATCAACCAGTAGTAAACATCCCATCTGAATCTTTAAATATTTTATATCTAAAAAAAATCTAAGTATTCATATGATGAATACTTATAAGTAAAATGTAAAAAAAATTGTAGTTTGATGTAGAAACTTTATAAATTCATTTAACTGTGTAACAGAACCAGGCCATAATAAAAATATGTCATCAACAAATCTATGATAAAAATTAATAAAATCAGCAAATCTATTGTTACTTAAAACTAGATTTTCTTCCCAATTTGCTAGCACCATATTGGTGTAGCTATTGACACAAAAAGTGCCCATAACTATGCCAACCTTTTGTAAATAAAAATACATTGTTTTCTAAAATCAGTTCTAGTAACACAAGTTAAATCAACCTTACTGCTGTGCATATGGCTGCCTCTTGACAAAAATGATCTCACATTGTCAATACCCTAGCTGTTGGGGATAACTGTAAATAGAGAGGATGCATCAAGTGTTATAAAAAACAAGTCTACATCTTCAGTTATACCACTAGTGACTTGAAATAATTCATTTAACTTATTTTTGTGTCCTTTAACACAGTTTCTGCTGTCAACAACAGGAGATAAATTCCTCTCAATGTAAATCGATAACTGTGCCAACCTTGCAGTGGCACAATGGGAGTGTTGAAATTTAGTTATGTTTTCTTAAGAGAGTCGATAGTTTTTTTAGATGTAAAAATCACGATGGGTGCTCTTGGTAAATTTAAGACATTTGTATTTAAAAAGCAGTGTTAGAATAATGCTCTACTGCATAAGACAAGTATGCATCCTCGTCACATAGTCAGAAATGTAGTTAAAGGACAAGTACTCATGGTTATTAGATCGCACAATGATGAAGAGGTTCTTGAAAAAGCATTACTTGATTTGAAGATGGATTTTTTGCAGAAGGGGTATAACTAGAGAGAGTTGGATAAATGCATCAGGGAGCTGCAGTCTATAAGATGCACTACTTGCAAACCATATTTTTCTGATATTTCTGGATGAGACGAGAGACATAAAGAGAGGCAAATGTAGCAGGGAAGTGTCAGGATGACATTAGTATATATTAGTAATGTTGATGTATGTGATATTGTCAAGAAGAACTGGGCGATTTTATGTGCAGATGATAGGTTGTCAGCTAGTTGTGAATAAGAGAGGTGGTGATTTTTGGAATTTTACAGAGAAAAGAGAACAAGAATGGATAGTATGCCTGAATGTAGATTGGTTCCCTGGTATAAATGAGTGTGTCTCTTTAAAGCCTGTGTTGAGAGCTCGTTCACTTTTATATTAATTTTTATTATGGGCTTTTCATGAGCATATTTTATTTTTTATATATATGTGATTATTGTTTAGCATTAGTAGGTCAGTGTGATGGTTTTATTAGAGTTTGTTACACAAAGAGCAATGTCGTGATTAGTCATTGTAATAATATGTTATATTGATTTATTTGAAGTGTATGTTGATTGGCCCATTTGAGTTTAAATAGATGGTGATGTGGTTTTATTATTAGGTGTGAAGAAGCAGTCTTATGACTGTGAAAGCATGTACCAATTGTATTCTTTATTGTTCCATGCTTTGTTCATATTAAACAGTTAATAAGTCAACAAGTTTTGTGTTTTCAGCCACGGAGTTCACCTGATTTGATTTTCTAGCATTGCATTTATTGGTTTTTCAGTGTGTTCATTGCCAGCCTGCCAGCTTCGTTATTTATTGGCAGTACTACAAATTCTCAGGATCGTTAAAGATTGAGATTTAGGAATATTCGAGACCAAATATCTGACTTTTTTGTGATTAATTTAATGTGGTGTTTGAGGTTTTTTTCCAGTAGAGATTGATGTGCATTTCTTTGAAAATGTAACATACACTAAATGTATTTACAAAAGCTTTTTTGCTGAGAGGCAAGCCCCCCTGCATGCCCTTATGGAGAACTTTGCCCCCATGTTATTGTTATTTGTCTTTCGGCTTTTCCCGGTTAGGGGTTGCCACAGCGGAACTCCGGTCCGCTAATGATTGGCAGTAGATTTTCATGAATGCCGAGGTGCCACCTCGATGTTCAACCTTCAACAAAGGCACGCCCATTTACGCATGTCTTTCGAATGCCCACCTAACCGCAGGGAGGGCATGCAGACTCCACACAGAAGGCACTCCCACACGCCGAGAATCAGGCACTCCCATACGCCGAGAATCGAACGGGAGAACCTCTTGCTGTGAGGCAACAACGCTACCACTGCACCACCGTGGATATTGCCCCCATAAAAGTTCCCTAATTTAAATATACTAACTCTATAGTCACACAATAGCAGAGAAATGAGAGTACTAGTCACACACTGAATCAGTGCTGGTGCATATACATAAACTTCCAGACATAGAGGTGCAGCATAGTGGACATTAACAAGTAACTAAACTGATTAGTACTAATTTGCATTGTAATTTTTATGCTTCAGTATAGGTGTCTTGAGGCAATGCAGCAACTAATACATATGCGAGGAATGTAGTTATACAATGTCACTGGAGGCAAGGCTCTCACATAGAGGCATCTATGTTACCAAACAAGTTGATAGTAAGATATACACACACACACACACACACACACACACACACACACACACACACACACACACACACACACACACACACACACGCGCGCGCGCACACACACACACACACACACACACACACACACACTCTCTCACTTCATATAGTAAGGACCAGGCACACACACACAGATATACTGAGGTGCTTAAATAAAATCTCAGGAATCCACAAAGACGTCCTAGACACTGCATTCTAAAAAAGTGTCCTTAGCAACCTTTAGAGTACTAAACTCTTCCACCTCTCCACAACGTAAACCACTTGTTGCACAGACCACCGCTTGCTTTACCATAAAGGGTAAATCCTCACAGTATAACCACAATGGATTGAAAAAAACAGCAACACCGTCCACTGGAATCAAACGATAGTATTTAATACGACAACACACAGACCACAAAACAGGATTGAGCGCGCTTTCTTCTTGTCACCAAGACTTCATCAGAATCTGGATTCTGATGAAGTCTTGGTGACAAGAAGAAAGCGCGCTCAATCCTGTTTTGTGGTCTGTGTGTTGTCGTATTAAATACTATCGTTTGATTCCAGTGGACGGTGTTGCTGTTTTTTTCAATCCATTGTGGTTATACTGTGAGGATTAACCTTTAGAGTACTCAAAATAAACAACACCAAACAAAACACATACTGCCACATTCCATGGTGTCTCAACTTCTAAGCCCCTAAGGCATACTGTCATACAATATCCAAATAACCCCTGCACAAACAGCATGTGCACAGCCATACACTAAATCCAGCCCTGGAAAATAATGCCAGCACCCAACTCCGGTGGCATAATCAATATTTAACGAATAACAAAAATATCCCAGTACACCAGCATGGTTGTACCGGTTTCGGCCAAAGCCTTCTTCAGCAACCAAACTTGATGAAAACCACAAACATGATCAAGTATCATCCTATCTAACTTATATAATGTGGTCTAAAATCGCCCTCTAGTGTGCAAATAATTAATACAAAATTCACACTGCAAACCCAATTACATAAATACAACCCAAATACATTGTGGATGCAAATAACAAGTTTAAATAAATGTTTTAAAATTGGTCATTCAACCCAGGGGAAAAAAGAGCCCCCAATTTAATAATCCACATTTTTTCTTTATTAGTCAGAATTTCATGTAATATGTGGACTACTTTGTTCTTAAACCTAATGTGGTCAATGACCATAAAACTAAAAATACCCATAGGATGTTTAGAAATGTGTTTGTACAAAGAACTGGAACCCTTCTTATTCTTAATGTCACTCAAATGTTCCCCAATCCTTATCTTGAAAGGACGTGACGTCTGTCCAACATAAAATGCCCGAAAATTGCACTGGGCTAAATATATAACCCAAGTGGTATTACAATTGGCAAAAAATGAGACATTAAACACTTGTGGACAATTGTGTGAAATAAAACTGTGGGACTTAAGCACCCTAGAACAATAGGTGCAATGTCCACATGGATAACAGACTAATATTAAATGGCCAGACAAACTAGTTTGTACAGTTAACCGTGAACCCCTATCCAAAACTTTTTTGTAATGACTGAATAAGGATCCCAAGGACTGTCCTATCCGAAATTAATAAAGACATCGATCCCCTATATAATTGTTCAGGACATCATCAGATCTCAGAAGATGCTAATGTCTACGAATGATGTTCCTAAAACTATTTGTATTTCTCCCATAAGTTGTAACTAATCTGAGCGCTTGTGATTTTTGAAAATCTCTAACCCGATATGACAATAACTCAGATCTGTCTTGTTGATTCGCAAATCGACTGGCCGTAGTGATGTCACCCCCTTGATACCCCCTATTCTTAAACCTAGATATCAAATCATTCTTATAAAGGTCATATGTGGAAAAACTAGAGCATATCCTTTTGATATGAAGAAACTGTGACTTAGGGATATTCTTGATGACATGTTGAGGGTGGAAGCTGGTAGCATGTAGTAGGGTATTGAATTGTGGAAATTTTCTGAATACTTCACTCTCAAGAGCGTCCATCTCCGTTCGTTTGACTAAAACATCCTAAAAAGTGATATCAGATCTGGAGTAAGTCAATTTAAACTCAATACCCCACATGTTACAATTAAGATATTCCAAAAATTCCATAAGGAATTCTACATCTGCTCTCCACACCAACCGTCATCAAGATATCTTCTCCATATGTCCATTTCATTAATATAAATATTATGACTAGTATTGTATATCAACTGTTCTTTCATATATGCCATAAACAAGTCCGCATAAATGGGGGCAAAAGATGCCCCCATTGCAGTACCGTGAAGCTGCCAAAAGCATCTATCTTTAAAGTAAAAGATATTATGAGTCAGGACTTTTTCTGCCATACAAACAAGAAGCATATTAAAACCAGGTTTGTAAATATTGGCCCTATCCAGCCAATATTGCAGAGCCATAAGTCCCGCCCAATGAGGGATGTTGGTATATAAGGAGGTGACATCCAATGTACATAGGAGCCAGTCCGGTTCCAATTACATATCTGAAATGATAGAGAGAAATTGGGTTGTGTCCTGAATTCTAGAATGTATAAAAACCAAAAGTGGTTTTAAATATAACGTAAGAAATTCAGACAAAGGCTCAGTAAGAGAGCCTCTGCCTGATAAATTGGTCTACCGGGCGGTCTCTTGGGATCCTTGTGAATTTTTGGCAGAAAATAAATATACTGCTTTTTGGGATAATCTACCTTCAAATGATAATATACATCTTTAGTAATAATGCCCTCATCTACAGCCAAATTTAAGAAATAATCAATATCCTGTTTAAATTCCATAGTTGGATCAACATTCATTTCTTGATAGTGCGTGCTGTTATAAAGCTGACGCTCCCCCTCAGCTTCATAGTCTTCCAAATCCTGTACCACCACTGCTCCACCCTTATCCGCAGAGACAATAACAATTTCCTTATTATTGATAAGATTGTCTAAACATAGTCTCTGCTGTTTATTCAAGTTGTCCTTCAGCATATCCTGTTTATGCAAATGTAGATGTAAATCCCTAAGGACAGCATTTTGGAAAATTTGAACAATGGGTAACATAGGTGGCTTAAATTTGGAGGACCTGAAGTGAAAATTTCTTAATTCCGAAGCACTACTATCATTCACCTCAGAGCCATGAAAAAAAATTTTCAGATTTAAACTACGACAAAAATTAACCACATTCTGTGTGAAATAATGCTCCTGGACAAAGAAACTGGACACAAAGCTTAATCCTTTATTCAGCACATCCACTTGTTGTTCATCCAGTCTGATAGAAGAAATATTATGCACATTATGAACTTGCACAGCTAAAGTTTGGTCATCTTTTGTAGACTTTCCCTAAGATCCATGATATTTATGGTGTTTCCTCCCCCCTCGTCTCTGGGACTTGTGCCTAAAGGGATACCCCTTACTGAACTTGACTCTAAATTGTTCTTCGTAAGAACAGGGGAAACTCCAGTATGGCCGTCCTCCCAGTCCGTATTAGATGAAGAATCTTCACCAGACAACGTTGACTCCTTACTTCTTTTTTTCAAAATGGATTTGGGCCGAGAAACTCTCGATCTCCTGGGAGTTTCTAAAGGCATACCAAATTTAACCCTAGGGCGCATCTCAAAGGGTTTCCCCTTATCATAATCCCCAACATCTCGGGTAAATTTCATGATCTTTCTATCTTTAAGAGTAGAATCCAATACAGACAGCTCTTTACCAAGTTTATAAATGTTGTCCTTATAACACGAAAGTGTTGAGAACCCTTCCATAACTTTACTAGCCACTAAAACATTAGCAGCCTGCTCCTCCACCTTCCTTTCATAATACCTGCTCAGAATATCCACAAATGTCATAGAAACCTGTTGCTGAGTTTCCGCCCATTGTGTTAAAAGACACTCATCAGGTTCAGCCACCATAGGCTGTAACCTGATTCTTAGTCCCCTTGGAACTATCTTACTGCGTTGATAAGCCCTAAATAGCTTCAAGTGCCAAACATTTTTCCTCAAGAACTCAAATCCCTAGTTAGTTTAACAAAAGCCAATTTGCAATCTTGAGTGGGATCCTGGACCCTAGGGCCAGCATCAATATTTACTGAGCCCAGGCCAAAAATGTCCAGGACCTCAGAATCTGAAGACAAACCCTTAATAAAAGTTGACAATTCCATCACTGACCAAATATACCTTGGATCCACAGGCTTGTACTGCCCACAATATATATTCAATAACCTAAGGGTTGAAGAATCAATATATACTAAGATATAATTCTCTAAACAACCCCAGGTATAAATTAGCTCTTACTGTCCACCAAATCAATTTAACAACACCAGTACATAACCTGAGGATTGGAAATTCAAAATACAACATATTTCTCTTAGCCAATCCTAAGTAAACCTTGGCCCAAATGGGTACAATAGTAGCCAAAACTCAATTAATCCCCAATGCAAAAAAAGGGGAAAATAACCATATTATGCCTATATTCAATTACCCAGGCTCAATACATCGCTACACAACCAAAATGGCCAAAACCAATAATAAACCGAAAGGGACAGTAATCAAGATACATTTGGTCAGTGTTGCTAAGGCAAGAGCAATATATAATCAATCCTATATATTTATATGCTTTGCCCGGATTCAAAGGCTCACCCCTAATGTGAGCATAACTCACCACTCAATACTTGCAAATAACTGGGACCATATGAAAATAACATTGACCCATATCATAAACATATCTATGGACATCTAGATAACTTGCTCAACTGCAAATTGCCCCAATTCAACTAATAACTATTGCTAGCGGATAGTACTAGGGGTAAACCCTTAGTCCACAAACAGAGAAAAGGAACAGGGAGGCCACCCTTATTATAATCCAGTTATCAAACAAAACATAAAAAGTCAAATGAAATGGAGCTCACTTGAATAACCCATATTACTTTGAATAACACATTCAAAAATATCCAAGGACTGTTTTGTCTTATTAATAAGACCAAACGATCAAGCAAACAGCCTCAATGTAAAGTGACTAATCTAGGGCAATATTCATGGGATTGGTGGGCCTAAAAAAGCCCCAAAACCAACCCACCTGAAGAGTATTGACAAGACATTCACAACAAAATGTATATATCACAATAAACCCTTGTCACCTAGTATTATATAGGTCACAAACAATATTAATGCCCAAAAACTCTTCCGATGTAATAATGCACCATGTCCAACACAAATCATCTCAAAATAAATGCTGTAGTTGAAACGACGACCAAATCGTTACAGAGAGATGAAAGGCTCTTGCTTGTATCTAAAAATCGAATGGTTAAAAGAGAACATCAATAGTCCATGTCCCTGATCAGAAAAATGTAAACTGTAGACATACATTTTCCATTGTCACAAAAATAGTCCCGCCATAAAAAGATAAGTCCAGAACAAGCTTGATAAACACATTTCTAAACATCCTACGGGTATTTTTAGTTTTATGGTCATTGACCACATTAGGTTTAAGAACAAAGTAGTCCACATATTACATGAAATTCTGACTAATAAAGAAAAAATGTGGATTATTAAATTGGGGGCTCTTTTTTCCCCTGGGCTGAATGACCAATTTTAAAACATTTATTTAAACTTGTTATTTGCGTCCACAAGGTATTTGGGTTGTATTTATGTAATTGGGTTTGCAGTGTGAATTTTGTATTAGTTATTTGCACACTAGAGGGCGCTTTTAGACCACATTATATAAGTTAGATAGGATGATATTTGATCAAGATTTTGGTTTTCATCAAGTTTGGTTGCTGAAGAAGGCTTTGGCCGAAACCGGTACAACCATGCTGGTGTACTGGGATATTTTTGTTATTCATTAAATATTGATTATGCCACCGGAGTTGGGTGCTGGCATTATTTACCATTCTATCATACAACCCAGCATTTTGGTCATCGGAGTCTCTATTGTGTGAGACACAGTTGTCCCACTCACCAGGCTAACTAAGGAAAAAGTCGCAGTCAGCTGGCTGTCAAGGGTACAAATCCATGAAATCATGCATGCACTCAGGTTACTGGATAGCCAGTACCAGTATGACTCTGTCATAGGCCATGGGTTATAAATGCATTGAGCTGTACCTTCATGAACTGTATAGAGAGAGACATGTTTGATCTCTCAGACTGTGTCCCATGCCAGTAGGAGCCTAGCATGGAACAGCATTCTACCTTACCAAAGGATGATGCCCTAATACGAACAGATGATAGTTGACTGTAATAATTGACTTAGTTTTTGGTGTCACTCCAAGGGGTACAGAATTTGTCAGCATGGGAAGATATGATTGTCAGACGAAGTTGCTTTGCCAGCGATGGTCTGCACGTCTTTTCTCTATGCTTTTGAATATCAACTAAAATATTAACCTCCCCTATTTTGCCTTTTTAGGCAACGCTAAGCTGACAAAACTTCCCACATAGCAAAACCAGCCTTGGAGAATGCAGGCATCTGTGCAGTTACCAAGACATGGTTGAAAGCCACAGAGAGCACCCCGGTAGTACATGGCCATAATGCCTTCCACACATTTAAACCATCTACTGCACATGTAGGGATTAAGGGTGGATGTGTCTCAATTTACATCAAAAGCAATCCTACCTCTCAAGGCTGATTTGGAGGCTGCGGTTAAATAACGATAACAGTGGACCTGATAGGTCATGTTTCATGATGTTTAGAAGGCATCCTGAGACATTTTCTAGGCCCATTGGTGGCACTGGTGTTGGGCTTAGAGGGACCATTGAGGATCTGTTCTCTAGTGATAGTAGGAGGAGTTAAATTTGATATTTCCTGAGGTTGGAGGGAGATAGAGGGGTAAAGTTAGAGCTGAATTTGTCTGCCAGTAGGTTTGCTGTATCTTCTGTCTCAGTATAGGTGACTCCATTAACAGTGAGCTCTTCACAATAGTGTATTGCTTTTGTCTACTTTAAAATCTTATCACCTCTGTAGTGCATGGAGTGGCATCATTACACCCGGATATCAGTCAAATGACATCCTGGATCAGTGCTACTGTAGTATGAGACCTGACCTTAACAACAGTGTTTAAGTACCCTGTATGCCATTAAAATTGCATCTGGTGCTATAGTAGCATTGAACCAGGGTGTTAATTAATTAATATTTCTGCATAAATAACTGCAGCAGAACATGAAACGGGTTCATTTTAACTCTGTCCCTGTCTGCTGTCTATGTTACACTCAAAACATATTTGGGAACCAGCAGCTTCCCTTACATAGGGAATACATAAAGTCGGAAAGCAGTTCCCAAATGCATTACCAGCTTTTAACAGTGGCAGAACACCCCCCCCCCTCTTTTTTTTTTTTTTTTTTTTTTTAATGTTTCTGTAGCCAGTAGCACATGGAGTTGACATCTCGGTTCACTACAAAGAATTGTGATCAGATTTCTGATTATAATTTAAAACGATGTGTTCTCAGCATGGATGGCAAGATTTTGCTCTCAAGGTGAATTTTTTTGGCATCCATGTTTTGAACACATAATAAGCAAGTTACAGTTGGCAACCCGATCATAATCCTTTATATTGTAAATGCTTTAAAAAGTTAAGGAGCATCGTATATATAAAAATAAAAAAGGATAGTTAGCTCATTTCTGCCTTAGAAGAAATGCCATTTCATTAGAGATCCAGATATTCCACCCACATTTTTTTTGTTTTATTTTGTTTTTTTTTTTTTTGTATTTTGTATTAATTTGTGTGTTAAAGGGCTTTTGCTTTGGATTCGGTTATTCGAGAGTCACAACAGGTAAAAGCAAACCTGTCGTTATGGAGAAGTGGTGCATTATTTAAGGAGGTCAACAAAATGGACACTGCCTTCCTTTCTTTTTTTTTCCAGTAAACATCTTTATTAAATCATCACGTATGACATAGGCAATTTTATATTATTATAAATGAAAAACAACATTGACACCACTTTCTTGTCACTGTGTTTCAGTAAAAGTACCGGAAATCTGTTGTCATTTAGGACTACATTAATACCATTTTCCACTCATCCCCTGAAAGTATAATACATTTGGAGACTTGTGTAAATTCCCCTCCCTGAAAACTTTAAAAATAGGCCTCATAAATAAGAAGTTATCATTAAATTAAGGAGCTTTTTGGATATAGGTAAGCAATTACTGGAGTTAGAAAGGTATGTTAGTTGTAATGAAATAACTTCTTCTCATTAAGCTTTATAGATAGAAGATTTAATAGTGGTTTTAGAACAATAGCTTGATTAAGTGACTCATTAAGATTCCCAAAGGGTGTGCATTTAGGCTGTGGAGTTCAGACTGTTGTCAGAAAAGTGTCCTTTTTCCCCCCATCTACTTGCTGTATTCTCTAGACTGCATAAACCCTGTACAGAGGTTGCTTCTGCAGCTCCTGTTTTATTTGTGTGTGTGTGTGTGTGTGTGTGTGTGTGTGTGTGTGTGTGTGTGTGATGCATTTTTGTGTGTAGACCATAAGTTTTCATAGAGTGATGTCTTGCATACTCTACATTCAAAGTATTATGGCTATTTAGACTACAGCTTTTGCTGACTAGTATTTGATCATGTTATCTCTACTGTATTTTGTTTGTGTCTCTGTAGTAGTAGGCGCCTACACCAAGCAAAGCTGAAAACTTTGTATGTATTTCTGCCTGACTTTGGTGTTTTGCCTAGGCTGATTCACAGGTGAGACTTAACTCTTAAGAATACATGGATTCATACTACAGTTGAAGTCTTCAACTCTTTGCATGTGTGTTATGTAGTTCAGAGGCACAGTTGCACGAATGGATTGAATTTATATGGCACCAGCTTTCTTCCTCATTATGCAGTCTGTCTATTTTAAAACAAACATTTTATGTCTTGCCATTTGCATAATGTCCTGTCTAATGGGAGTTGCCACATGGATACAGTCCTCAGAATGTGTCCTAGATCCATCATTTCCCTTTGACCTGTGTTAAAATCTAGCTACAAGTTATATGTATTTTCATTTGCCTGGCATATGAGACTGCTCTTAAATTGGCTTCTTTCTGTATATATCCTTTCTTGTAAAGTTGTAGATTTACTGGATATAGCATGTGGAACACGTGGAAGTTTGATTACTGTGAAACATTTATCATTTGTAGGTTAATTAACATTAGACCTCTCAACTGTCCCTGATTTTGACTCAAATTTTCACTCTGTCCCTCTTAATCCCTCCTAAAACTGGTGACTTTTGGAGGAAAGTTGGTGAATTAAACTTAATGAATAATGGCAATAATTAAGAGTTGTAGATTTCTTTTACCTCACAAAATGTACATTATTCATATGCTGTGATTCTGTGAATGTCTCAAGTTAATAGCACAAATATTTTAAAAGTGTCCCTGATTTTTTCTGGCTTTGTCCCTGATTCTGTTGAAATTTATCCCTGATTGGTTGAGAGGTATGATTATGTCTCAATTTATTTAGATTATTTTGCATTTTTTCCTAGCTTTTTATTTTTTTATCTAGATGTTTTGAGGTTTTGAAGCTGTGCAGTGAAAGTGGGCTATGGAGGTAAAAGTATTTTTTAACATGTATTCTTTACAACCAAGATGGTATCATGTGATATTGTACCCAGATTCATGATATCATGTGATATTGTACCCAGATTCATTTCAGTGAATGTGTATTTTGAGCTGTGCTTTTATTGTTTGCAGATTTAAAAGGTCTATATTTTGGACAGCTTTGCTTACTGTAGATACTGTTATCTAGTGAACTCCCCCAAAGGGACATAACATTTTTTGTATTTAATGTACAGTAGTTCCATTGTGTCTATTTATCTCAAATCTCAAAAGTAAGTCCTTGATTTGGTTCTGTGGCTCTGTCATCTTAACAGGAACTCAAAGCTGTCAGAGATGCACTCATTCCTCCATTGGCTTGTGCTGCTGCTAAGACGGGTGATATCAGTGCACTGGAAGCTGTCCAGGAGTTGGTACGATGTTTGATATTATATACATATATATATATATATATATATATATATATATATCATATGCTCAAGATTATATAGTCCTAAAGTACATTTAAGGCACTAAAATAAACTGTTCTTCCAGTGAGCATTTCCATACACTTTTATTTTAGGGGGGAAACTTAAGCAGTGAAGACTATGATGGTCGAACTCCCCTCCATGTGGCCGCTTGCGAGGGTCATTTGGCAGTAATTGAGTACCTGTTGAAGCATGGAGCGACTGTTTATGCTAAAGATCGATATGGCAACACTCCACTGAAGAACGCTACAAAGTTCAGGTATGAAGAAAGTAGTGCCAGAAAAAAGAGAATCTGTAAATATTTGGGAAAAGTAATGACCCAAGAATGTGGGTTACTTTTGATTCTGCTTTGGTATACATACAGTAAACAGTAAAGGTGACAATTTCAGCATTAAACAGTAAAGACACCCCACAAAATGTATCCTTAAGTGATAGGCCTTGGTCCATATTCCCCTACACATAGGCTATCGAATTTGAGGCTAGCAGGACTCTGGCAGCTTGGCACTTGAAACCTTCCCAAACCACCAACCTCCTCCCCTTAACCCAAATCCTGTGCAGTTAAGGTTCCCCCCTCTACATGTCTCTTGCTGTGGATTAGTGCTTTTGCAGCTGATGTTTTTTTCCAGGCTGCTGTGTATTTCTTGGATTTTACTGAAGGTTTTTTCTTATGCCTGTGTCTCCTGGATTTGTAAGTGTTAAGCTACTTTATCCTCCTGTTAACTTCAAACCTCTTAATTCTTCATGTTTAAGTTCAGTATTTCTCTTGTATACCTTCCTGACCGATTCCTGACAGATTTCTTCTTGGATACAGTTATCTCCAGTATTTCCCTGTCATTGTAACATTCTCGCTAGAGATGATGATCTGCGTATGTTTAGGCAGTGTTACACAGTTGGATCCTGTCGCTAGATTAGGAGCACTCTAAGTAAATGTCGAGCCAATGAATTTAGTTTGGCAACTGCTTTCATCACACTGTAGAGCAAGAGTTTTTTTTTTGTTTATATTTATGTAGAATGTTCCAGTGATGTGCTGCTGGAATTAGGGAATGTATCATGTGGATGTTTTCCCTCTTTCAACTTTATTTTTTGATATTATGAATTCTTATTCTATGGGAATGCTCCTCTCTTCTAAAATGATTTAAACCTTATGAGTACTTGTGTGCATACCTTCTTTGCCTTAACTGGATATTAATGTGTACTGGCAGAATATTTTCTTCTGTATTACGGGCACAAGCAGATTTAAAGCAGATGTTGGCATTTTACTGTTGTTTTAAGGTTGCCTTCCTCTTTGTGCACCAGTATTTCTGTCATTGTTATGAGTGGATCATATTGAGATTCTACAGACCCTGGCACTGGCTAAGTCTCACCATCCGTGTCCGACTGTTGTGGTCATCACAATAGGAGACAGTAGTTTCTGCTAGGACCTTCTACTTGGATCTGATACAGGCCTGTCTGGATTCTATGCTTCTCATCAGCACCTTGTTTTAGAAATCTGATGCAGGTTCTACAGAGTTTACTAGTATTCCCCTTGCTGGAAGTCGTTTAGTGGTCTGATGAAGGTTATCAGAGCTGACCTTTTTATTTGCTTTTGACATTGAAGACTTTGGCGTCTTTTCTGAAGACTTCTACCTACTCTGTGGGTTGAAGCTTTCCTCAGTCTTAACCTCAGTGTAGTCTGTCCTATTCACTGTGCCCACTATATTTTGTTGGGGCAGATTTTGCATCAAGTAGATTTGCAATGGGGGTGTGGTTGGGGGGGTGTGGCCTGCTTCTTGACTCTGAGAAAGTTGTCCCATCAGCACTGAGACATTCTGGTGTCAACTTCTTCATTTGCCACTGATCCACCCCCCTTTAGGATTGACTATCCTTCTGTACAGTATATTGGCCAATACTGAGGCCTCCTTGGTGCCCAGGTCATCAACTCTAACATAGTTTTCTAGCTGGACATATTAAGTCATTGACAAAGGATTTTTTAAGCTAAAATGTTCGGCATTGAGATTAGTCTTGTACCTGGAGCTGACACTTTCGACCACTTCATCCATATTGCTTTTTGGTTTCAGGACAAAATGTTTACACAGCAGTTTTATATCTTACAAAACTCTCGGATATTATGGGCTGATTTAATGGCCAATGTTGAAGTGGGTATACTATCAGCAGCAGGTTCATATCTGACCATACAGCACTGATATCTTATGTTATTTGATCATTGCCTGTAACAGTGATGTATAGCCTTGGAACCAAGCCCAAGCTGCAGATTGCTTTGACAGTTGTTTTATAAGTGTTGAATTGTGCATAGTCTTGAAAGCAAGTAGGCCGTACCTTTCCCATACCCATTGAGACAGCAAACTGTTTTACTTCAAGTCCTAGGTTCTTAAATTTTGACTGGGCAATTCTGTACAGTGTCAGACACAGTACGCTCAAGTCGTGCAGCATCTCAAGATTTTTAGCATAACTGCATTCCTAGTATTGTCTTGTGTATGCCCTATAACTTATCTGCCCAGCAAATGAACAACACAAGGATGCAGGTATGCTGCCTCTGAGATCGTGTATTTTGCAACTCGTGCAAACAGAGTGCCCTTAATAATCTTAGATAACAGGATAAGATGCAAGCCTACTACTACCAGGAGCATACAGAAATGCACACTCAATTCAAGTATGAAGAAAAGATGAATGAAAATATATGTCCCCCCTACTTTTGAGCTTATACACAATTCAGCATTTATAACTGTTACCTCAGGGTATCAGAGATGCAGGTTAAAGTATTACCCTGCTGCCTTTATTACCTCAAGGTATCAGAGATGCAGGTTAAAGTATTACCCTGCTGCCTTTATTACCTCAGGGTATCAGAGATGCAGGTTAAAGTATTACCCTGCTGCCTTTATTACCTCAAGGTATCAGAGATGCAGGTTATATTATTACCCTGCTGCCTTTATTATCTCATGGTATCCGAGATGCAGGTTAAAGTATTATCCTGCTGCCTTTATTACCTCAGGGTATCAGAAATACAGGTTAAAGTATTACCCTGCTGCCTTTATTACCTCAGGGTATCAGAGATGCAGGTTAAAGTATTACCCTGCTGCCTTTATTACCTCAAGGTATCAGAGATGCAGGTTATATTATTACCCTGCTGCCTTTATTATCTCATGGTATCCGAGATGCAGGTTAAAGTATTATCCTGCTGCCTTTATTACCTCAGGGTATCAGAAATACAGGTTAAAGTATTACCCTGCTGCCTTTATTACCTCAGGGTATCAGAGATGCAGGTTAAAGTATTACCCTGCTGCCTTTATTACCTCAGGGTATCAGAGATGCAGGTTATATTATTACCCTGCTGCCTTTATTATCTCATGGTATCCGAGATGCAGGTTAAAGTATTATCCTGCTGCCTTTATTACCTCAGGGTATCAGAAATACAGGTTAAAGTATTACCCTGCTGCCTTTACTACCTCAGGGTATCAGAGATGCAGGTTAAAGTATTACCCTGCTGTATTTGTTACCTCAGGGTATCAGAGATGCAGGTTAAAGTATTATTTTACTGCCTTTGTAACCTTGGGGTATCAGAGATGCAGGTTAAAGTATTACCCTGCTGCCTTTATTACCTCGGGGTATCAGAGATGCAGGTCAAAGTATTACACTGCTGCCTTTATTACCTCAGGGTATCAGAGATGCAGGTTAAAGTATTACCCTGCTGTCTTTGTTACCTCAGGGTATCAGAGATGCAGGTTAAAGTGTTACACTGCTGCCTTTATTACCTCAGGGTATCAGAGATGCAGGTTAAAGTATTACCCTGCTGTCTTTGTTACCTCAGGGTATCAGAGATGCAGGTTAAAGTATTACACTGCTGCCTTTATTACCTCAAGGTATCAGAGATGCAGGTTATATTATTACCCTGCTGCCTTTATTACCTTAGGGTATCCGAGATGCAGGTTAAAATATTACCCTGCTGCCTTTATTATCTCATGGTATCCGAGATGCAGGTTAAAGTATTATCCTGCTGCCTTTATTACCTCAGGGTATCAGAAATACAGGTTAAAGTATTACCCTGCTGTATTTGTTACCTCAGGGTATCAGAGATGCAGGTTAAAGTATTATTTTACTGCCTTTGTAACCTTGGGGTATCAGAGATGCAGGTTAAAGTATTACCCTGCTGCCTTTATTACCTCAGGGTATCAGAGATGCAGGTCAAAGTATTACACTGCTGCCTTTATTACCTCAGGGTATCAGAGATGCAGGTTAAAGTATTACCCTGCTGCCTTTATTACCTCAGGGTATCAGAGATGCAGGTTATATTATTACCCTGCTGCCTTTATTATCTCATGGTATCCGAGATGCAGGTTAAAGTATTATCCTGCTGCCTTTATTACCTCAGGGTATCAGAAATACAGGTTAAAGTATTACCCTGCTGCCTTTACTACCTCAGGGTATCAGAGATGCAGGTTAAAGTATTACCCTGCTGTATTTGTTACCTCAGGGTATCAGAGATGCAGGTTAAAGTATTATTTTACTGCCTTTGTAACCTTGGGGTATCAGAGATGCAGGTTAAAGTATTACCCTGCTGCCTTTATTACCTCAGGGTATCAGAGATGCAGGTTAAAGTATTACCCTGCTGTCTTTGTTACCTCAGGGTATCAGAGATGCAGGTTAAAGTATTACCCTGCTGTCTTTGTTACCTCAGGGTATCAGAGATGCAGGTTAAAGTATTACACTGCTGCCTTTATTACCTCAGGGTATCAGAGATGCAGGTTAAAGTATTACCCTGCTGTCTTTGTTACCTCAGGGTATCAGAGATGCAGGTTAAAGTATTACCCTGCTGCCTTTATTACCTCAGGGTATCAGAGATGCAGGTTAAAGTATTACCCTGCTGTCTTTGTTACCTCAGGGTATCAGAGATGCAGGTCAAAGTATTACACTGCTGTCTTTGTTACCTCAGGGTATCAGAGATGCAGGTTAAAGTATTACCCTGCTGTCTTTGTTACCTCAGGGTATCAGAGATGCAGGTTAAAGTATTACACTGCTGCCTTTATTACCTCAGGGTATCAGAGATGCAGGTTAAAGTATTACCCTGCTGTCTTTGTTACCTCAGGGTATCAGAGATGCAGGTTAAAGTATTACTCTACTGCCTTTGTTACCTCGGGGTATCAGAGATGCAGGTTAAAGTATTACACTGCTGCCTTTGAGATCATCAGCAATTTTGTACAGTTAGCCAATACCATTCCTGTTGTGGTATTAGAAACCCAAAAGATGTGGAGAAATTAAAAAAAAAATAGTCAATATTTTCTGAGATTTAGGGCACGGCATAACCCTATCAGTTCTCTTTGGAGGAAACCTTCCACATTTAAAATTTAATGTTTAAATGTACTTTTCTGCTTAGGAAAATTGTTATTTTACTAAGAGTTTGAGTTTTAAAGAACTGTCATGAGACTTTAAATGGGAGCACACATTTTTTTCTGTTTAAAAGTAGTTACAAATTGTTTAATACCATTTTTCTATGAAGAAAATGTGTTTATTTTACCTTTAGGGCTGGCAGAGTGTATTAAAGTGCTTTTTTTCTGTGTTTTGTGTGGAAAAATTGACTTTCAAGAACTGTAAAATTTTATTGACTTATGCTGCATGTTTTCCCTGAGAAAGAGGCACAATTTTTGGATTGAACATACTGTCAGTTTCACAGTCGGTTCTTCTTCCAGCCACAAAAAGAAAAAGTTAAGCAAACAGTCTTTGCCACCACAGCAGAGTAGAAATTTGCCTCAGCCTAGGTGAGTGACTCTGCTTTGGCCAAAGCTTGTTCCTCAGATCACATCTGTTTTAACCAGGATCCCTTTGGTGTAGCACTTACAACCACTATAGACTGGGGGCTTAGCCATGTCCTCTGCATCTGCTGGAGTCCCCTTAGTGGGTGAGGAAGAGCCACTATTGTCGGTCCTGGGAGAGGGAACAGAGGTCAAGTATCAGCAGATTCATACATTAGTCAGAATGTTGTGCTCATCCGTAGGGAAATTTATACTGCCATTAACAACACCTTTGGCCCCATTTCTTCTGCCAAAAAGGATCAGAAAACTAAACATATCTAACTCTCCTCAAAATTTCATTGACAAGAGTAGCTTGCTGGATTTGGCTCAGGGTTTAATTCAGGCTATTTATTCTTCTTATAAGGTGTTTTCTGGTAAAAAAAAAATTGATACCTTTTTTCCTGAAGAAATTCATGATTCTGAATCTGAACAGGAAGATGAAAGGACAGATGCAAGTTTTTCTCCTCAAAATTCTGATTTAGACTGTGAGGAGAGCACACTACATGATCTTCCCTGTAGAGGGTGTCTGTTTACCCCCCCCCCTTTAATTATATATACTAACTCCGTGATCACACAACCACAGAGAAAAGTATAAACACCATACCCAGTGAATCAGTGCTGCACACATACACAAACTTCCATAAATATGGGAGATGCAACATGACCGGGGGCACTGTCAGTCCACACATTGTCTTCTAGATTAATTTCCGTAGCACATCATGTCCTCAGAAATGGCACCATCACATACTGCAGATACACTTCTACACTTTTCTGTCATTTCTGATTTAGTGAAATAAGTTTGTCAGATTGGTTTTCAGTTATGTGGGTTTTCATTCATAGTGACTTTCAGATAAATTGTTTTAAATGTGATTTCAGCCAATTGGAGTTCTGTCACTTGACAGTAAACTATTGAAAGGGGTAAGCTGATTCAGGGATTCATCCCTCCCTTTTCAAATTTTCTCAGGGATTCTCTAAACCCTCATCCAGTTTTAGCAATAAACTAAACAGTCTCTGCAAAATGCTGGTAAATAGAAGTTTAAGAAGAAATGGCAGCGGGACTAAAAAAAAAAAATACAAGGACTCCACAAAACCAAGGATAGTCCAACAAGTTAGAATGACTATTTAAGGGACCTTGCCCCCCCCCCCCCCCGTTTGATAGCACAGAGGTTAAGGCTTAGGATTGCCATCTGCTAGAGCAGGGTTCAAAACCATGTTGGGGCGCAACTGGGCAACAGGAGTTCTTGCTGTCTACTTATGTAATATGCCATGAGAACCCTATGGGGTCTACCCATAGAATTACCATAAGTCTGTCCCTTTTCCCTTCCAAAAAGTCTGAATCTTCAGTTTTCTCTTGACAACAGATAGCTGCAGAGAAATGGGCTCTGAAGATGATTCATCAAGGTTACAGATGGCAGTGGGAGGAAAGGCCTTCTTTCCAGGTAATAATTCCTCCCCCACCAGGCCATACTATTATATTCCCCCTGTTCTTCAACACATATTGTCTCAGAGAGTGATAGACCTAGTTGCTCCTTGCAGACTGGGAAAATGCTTGGAGACCAGTGGCCAAGTTCTAAATTTTGTCACTTCACAACCTGTTACCACTTCTTCCTCATTCAAGTTTCTTGGTAATACTAGATTTAAAAGATGCCTATCATCACATCCCTATTCATTCCAACTTCAGGTGGTTCTTAAGGATTTGTGTGCCTAGATCACATTATCAATTCCCTGCCTTACACTTTGTACTGCCACTGCACCAAGAGTGTTCACAGTGTCTAGGTCCAATTATAGCTCATTGCAGGAGGGTAAGGTAAGTGTGCAGTAGTGACGGACTTTAGGGTTAGGGTGCGGGTAAGGTAAGTGTATGATAGTGGTGGACCTTAGGGTTAGGGTTTGCATTAAGGTTAGTGCATAGATAGTTGTGTATGTAAGGTTTAGTGTAGGTTTGTAAGGTTTTTGGTGTGCTTGTGTGTGTGTTTTTTATGTAGGTATTGGGTGGGTTAATGGGATGTGTGAGTTACGTGGGTAATGACATTATGGGATGTTGAGGTGTAGTGGGATGTGTGTGATTTGCCGGTACGTTCTTGTTTCTGTTTTAGTTGTGATAGTTTAGTTTATGTCTGTAATTTTGTGAAGTAGTGTGTAAGAATGCTTGGTGTGGTTTGCGTTGATATTTCTGTTTGTGTTTTGTGAGTTGGTGCTATGGTGTTCGGTAATATGAACTATCGGTATTGTGTGGTTTCGGTATTTTGGTGTCGGTGTTTTGGCTGTCAGGTTTGTGGTGTGTCGGTGTAGTGTAGGGGATATATATATATATATATATATATATATATATATTTTATGCACATTGATAACATAAGGTGGTTAGTAATGTAGTGATTGTTGCATACATATTAGTATTAAAAGCTCATCAGCTGATCGTATGATTGTTGTGTATTTAAGTAGGTACAGCTTGGCAGGTATTTTAAAAAAAGAGGAAGATACTTTTGTTTTAGACTGGTTATTCTGCTATTTTGTAGTCTTTAAGTAAAACAAGTTTAATAATGGAATTTCTGTGCTTATGTTCTGTTGGACCGATTGCTTCATTGTTTATGCATGGATTACCAGTGGGCTCAGCTGTGTGAGTTGTTGGTTTCTGGTTTCTTAATTTACCACTGGCTTTGACTGCTTTGCTGAGGATTACCCTTATTATGGCAGCTGAAAGCAATTGACTTATGTTAGAATAAAAAAAATAACGGTTTATGTAAGCACTCAATGAAACACCAGCAAGCACATTTTTGTTCATTGTCTTGTTCTTTAGGGTGTCGTATAATTTAGATACCACAATATTCCAGATAACAAAGAAAGGTTTTGAATATTAACCATGAGGAATTATTTCTCCCTAGTTTGAACGAGGCATTTTGAAAACATGCTTAATAGTAATTTATGTATGACCACTCATTTATTGTTTTCTATTTTCACTGTATTTCTGCAGTTTTAGTTTTGACCATTAGATGTCACTATTGCATTAGATAGATGTAGTTACACGTGAATAAAAATAAAATATGCTATCTTTATATGTTTCAAAATAAATTTATAATATATAAAATGTTATTTTATGTCATAATTCCATAATGTGGCTAATCCAGTAATTGTTTTTGTATGTGCTTATATTTATATACTCAGTAATAGCATCAGGAGGTGTATTACGTCAAGAACCTCATCAGCCAATTCGTCATAATGATTTATTTATATATGCATTTAAATTTGTTTACCAAGATAGAACACTGATAAAACAATGACCAGTTACAGGCTGAGCCCAGGTTATATCATAAAGTAACAAAACAATGTGCAGTGTATAGATCACAGTGCTTTACATAGGTTCATAGGTAGGTACTAGGCTATCGGCCCAAGGGCCTTCGTAAGCCTAGCCATCAAGGTTCCCTGGCTTACGCCACCCAAGAAAGTTATTTTCCTATGCCAGTGTTGAGCAGAGACACAGAAGTGATCCCTGGGGTATATTTCCTATTTCCCATCCACTCATCAAGATTTTTCTTGAAGAGTGCAAATGAAGAACTTTGCTTGACATAGATGGGTAGCCTGTTCCAGAGCATGGGAAGTCTCTGGGACAGGAATCTATCTCTCCAGCATGTCCTGTTTGTTGTGGTGACAAGGTTTAGGTCCCTAGAGCGTGTAGCTTGGAGGGATTGGGATTTCTTTAGGTGTAGCATGTCCAACAGCTCTGGGTTTGACATAGCTTTATATGATAGGCAGAGATCACCTCGGAGTAGGTGATATGCTACGGAGTAAAGCTGGAGTTTTTTGAGGCGGTCAGTGTAGAGCATTTGTTTGAGGCCAGTAATCCCCTTTGTGGGATACTTCTGTGGCCTTTCCAGCTGCTGCAGATGTCTTGTGAGGTACATTCCAAAAAGGACGTCGTACTCTATAATGGGGCTAATGAGTGTCAAGTAGAGGAGAACAATGACCTCTTTTTTCCTGGATGAGAACCCTTTTATGATGAGGTGTGCCACGTAGAAGGACTTCCTGACTACTGTGGCGATGTGACTATCAAAGGAGAGACTACTGTCCACCTGGGTCCCAAGGTCTCTTATCACACATTCGATGTTAAGCAGATTGCTGCCTATGTGGTAGTTCATTGGTACAGAGTTTTTATCAAATGGGATGACACTGCACTTTTTGGCATTGAGCTCTTGAGGCCATGGCTCTGACACCAGGCATCTGTCTCAGCGAGGCCCTTCTGTAGGATGTCCACATCATTTGGGGACTTGACTATGGCTCCTAGTTTGCAGTCATCTGCGAACTTCGTTAGCCAGAGGCCTTCTGTGTTATCCTGTACTTCAGAGAAGTAGATACCAAACAGGAGAGGTCCCAGAACAGAACCCTGTGGTACTCCACTTGTCACTGCTTTGAGGTCAGATTTGGAGTCTACAACTTTTACAGTGTGGGTTCTGTCAGTGAGCCAGTTGGCAACCCATCTTGTGACGTAGGGATTTATACCTAGTTTAGTGAGTTTAGCTATAATTCCAGAATGGGGGATGGTGTCGAAAGCCTTGGCGAGGTCAAGATAGGCTGTGTGAACCACCTTACTCTCATCTACGGCTTTGGTGACTGCCTCAAAGAAGTCGATCAGGTTCAGGAGGCATGATCTGCCTTTCACAAACCCGAACTGGGTGGGATCCAGAGTTTGGCGGTTACCAATGTCTTTGTTTATGAGTTCCATGATGATACGTTCCATGGCCTTGCAGACCAGGCTCATCAGGCTAATAGGTTTATAGTTCCTGGGATCATTGGTGGCTCCCCTTTTGTGGAGTGGGATAACTGTTGCTGTGCGCCATTTAGTGGGCACAAAGCCTGATGCGAGTCTATTATTGAACATGGTGCTTAAGTGGGGAGCCAATTAGTTCTGAATTTCATGTAAAACACAGCCTGGGATGTTGTCCAGTCCCATGGATGCTGTGTTTTTGGCTTTAGAGAGTGCAGCTTTTACCTGCGTAGTTGTGATTACAGGGACTCTGCATTCTTCCCGTATAGATATGGGACCTTTAGGGGGTGGGGGTGGGGTGGGGGGGGTAAAGTTAGCACTGAATCTGTCTGCCAGGATGTTGGCAATATCAGTTGGTTCTCTAATTTTTGTGCCTTTGTGCTGTAATGCAGAGCAGATCTGGGTGTTGCCATCGAGAGTCTTGATTTATGATTAAGCACTGAAAATCTGTCAAACAGTAGACATGTAGAAGATTTAACAAACCAAATATATGTTCAGTTACATAAGTGAAGTATAAAAGGGAGAACAGTAGGATAAGTAGAAGTGGTGGAGATATTGTTGTAGTACCTAGGTTAAGAAAGCTAATAGAGACCAGTAAGATGAAAGAGGGGAATAGATTATGCGTAGGGTGTTTAGAGTAGTAATGGTGTGGTAAGCTGGCTAAGTATTTCAGAGGGTGTATTTTGGGTGGGTATTTTATTTCAGACCTGGTCTGTGTCGCACCTTGGCTTCCCATTATCCATAGGGTCAAACTCCTCCTAGGGTCTGTGCTTTTTGCTCTAGGTAACCTCCTGTTCTTCACGTTTCTAGCCAGCCATCTCTATTCCCCTGCTTCTCAGGCTACAGCCTACGATCCCTCCCTCTCTCCAAAACCCCAAAATCTAAACTTCACTGCACTGACCATAGCTTCACCATCCTTGGCATTCTAATCTTGAAATCCCTCCCCACATTCCTTACAGAAAATACATCATTCACAACTTTCAAAAAGGAACTCAAACAATTCCTCTTTAAATACACCACCTCCAGTTTTTATTAAAATAGCTCCATTACATAATCCTTCCACTCCATGATTTCTCTTCTGCTACTAATATCATCACCTTATCAGTCAATTTCACCTCCCAACATCATTGTATACAGACAATGCTGTCAAAACAATATATTATAAATATGTATATGCAGATTCCACTATATGGTCACTTATTGATTTGAATGCCTTTGTAGTCATTCATAGTAATGAATTTTTGTCTGTGCTGATTTTTTTTTAACTTTTTGACGCCACTGTCTGCAGACCATCACACCACCCCTTGGTCAACTGGTTCATTCATTCTCCATATGCCAGGGCAAGATCTCAGTGAGAAGGGACTGCCATTTAGTGAGACTTTAGAGGTTTTATTTGCTGTCCTAACACCACTGCACATGCCCATTAACCAGTCCAGGGTCAGCATGCAGAGGGCATCAGCAAGGGTATGTCATTTGCTTTCGCAAGCAGGGTGTTTAGGGTGTGTAGGGTGTTTAGAGTAGTAATGGTGTGGTAAGCTGGCTAAGTATTTCAGAGGGTGTATTTTGGGTGGGTATTTTATTTCAGACCTGGTCTGTGTCGCACCTTGGCTTCCCATTATCCATAGGGTCAAACTCCTCCTAGGGTCTGTGCTTTTTGCTCTAGGTAACCTCCTGTTCTTCACGTTTCTAGCCAGCCATCTCTATTCCCCTGCTTCTCAGGCTACAGCCTACGATCCCTCCCTCTCTCCAAAACCCCAAAATCTAAACTTCACTGCACTGACCATAGCTTCACCATCCTTGGCATTCTAATCTTGAAATCCCTCCCCACATTCCTTACAGAAAATACATCATTCACAACTTTCAAAAAGGAACTCAAACAATTCCTCTTTAAATACACCACCTCCAGTTTTTATTAAAATAGCTCCATTACATAATCCTTCCACTCCATGATTTCTCTTCTGCTACTAATATCATCACCTTATCAGTCAATTTCACCTCCCAACATCATTGTATACAGACAATGCTGTCAAAACAATATATTATAAATATGTATATGCAGATTCCACTATATGGTCACTTATTGATTTGAATGCCTTTGTAGTCATTCATAGTAATGAATTTTTGTCTGTGCTGATTTTTTTTTAACTTTTTGACGCCACTGTCTGCAGACCATCACACCACCCCTTGGTCAACTGGTTCATTCATTCTCCATATGCCAGGGCAAGATCTCAGTGAGAAGGGACTGCCATTTAGTGAGACTTTAGAGGTTTTATTTGCTGTCCTAACACCACTGCACATGCCCATTAACCAGTCCAGGGTCAGCATGCAGAGGGCATCAGCAAGGGTATGTCATTTGCTTTCGCAAGCAACTCTTAAAGGCATTTGTTCTGTGGGGCCTACAGTCTCCACTGGGTACTCGGTTACAGGAACATGTACCCTAAGCATGTGCCCCCCCCCCCAGAGTTGAAATTAACTGGCCATGTTGCTTCACTCCTGTCCTTAACCAAGCCAGCTCCATTGCAATTCCCGGAGCCACTAATTGAACTTGGGTTGCATGATTGTTAGTCAGAGCTTTATTCCGCAATGCTTATTTGGCAGATCTGTTCTCTGTACCTTATTTCAACAACATTTTGTGCAAAGTATTGCTTATCATTCTTTCCTGTACAGCATCTACTAAGGGCAAAAAAGATGTGCAGTGTCAGCAGCACAGAACTCATGCTGCCACTGAATCTTCTAATCGGACTTTGAAGGCCGTCCGCGATGGCTAACTGTTGGGATTTCTTTTCCTGATATTTCCATCGTCATACATAATTCTTAAGTAGCTTGCAGTTCTATGCTATATGGTTTGCACATGCCATGATGTAATACATCAAGTTAGTAGGACGCTCCCCGCCCCTGCATCACTCATTTATTTTCTGTCCCATGCAGAGTCGCACTAGTCAGTTGTGTGCTCATCTCAGTTCTGGTTCGGTCAGTGGGGTTGTGCCCTTCCCTTTGTGTGGCGATTCATTTATGTCAGGTGAAATTTTGGGTATTATTTCTTAACCCATATTAGGAGTTCAGGCCCTAGCTGCTCCTGCTCCGTTCACATTACTAGGCCATAGTATGGTATATGAGTGGAATGCATTTGTACCATCGTCTTCACAAGATTGTCTTCTGCTTTTCTGCATATGTGCCCAAATCACTGTCGTCTGTTCTCTTTGATCGTCTCTGCAATTGGAGCAACTTGGGCTTCTGTCTAGATGTTGTCATTTCTTCATCTGTCCCACAGTGTGTATCTCAGAAACGTCATCACTTGTAATTTCCTCAACTGCTCTGCTTTTCCTGCTCAGAATTCCGTACCATACAGTAGTACTGCTGGCAGCACTGTTTCATGCACCTTACTTTTCATCTTTGTCATTCTTGTGCCATTTGGCTGCAGCCCCTCTGATTTTAGCTTTGACCTCCCCGTTCACATTTCCCTCCTTCTACACCATCCCTCAGATACTTGAAGCTGTGAACCTGTTCCACTATTTTCCCTTCTGTCTGTTTTCAGCTTCTTCTGATTTCCTCCTTTTGCAGCCATTACAACGGTCTTATCTGTACTCAGTTTCATCCCGTTTGCCTTCAGTTTTGTTTTCCACTACCCCCCCCCTTGCTGAAGTTCTTGCTCAGAGTCTTTGTGTAATGTCACATCATCTGTATACACCAACTTTATTGATGTGTCCACTTCATCCTGTTTGCTAATGCACTCCATGAACAGGAGTGGGCTCAGAGATGAACCTTGATGCATACTCACTCCCACTGGGAGCCCCTCTCTGAGTCCAAACACTGTTTATAATTGAGTCATTGGGTCCTTGTACGTAGGTTACACTAAATCTACCAGTGTTCTGGGGACTTTGAACTACCACAAGACTGCTCAAGTCAGCTTTCCTTGGACCTTGTCATATGCTTTCTTTAAGTCTAGGAATGTCCAGTTGGACTCTTTCCTCATCTCTAACTTCTTCTGAACTGTCTGTCTCACTGCAAACATCAGGCTAGTTGTGCTGCATCCTGATGTGAAGCTGAACTGCTGATCTCCCATCTTCCTTTTTCCTCCTAATATCCATTTGTCAGTTACCCTCACCAGAACTTTCATACAGCATGACAGATGATTGATACCTCTGTACTTCCCATTATTGTGAATTTCCCCTTTGTTCTTGTACACTAACACTAGAAGGCTTCATATTTATCATTCTCAGTGCTGCAGTAGCCTTTTAACTATGTGGGCCATATCCTGCCTAGGATATGGTAACTGTCTAACTTCACAAAGCTCTGACTCCTTCCAACATCTTCCTTCTGAATGATGGTCAGACAGCCCAATTTTGAATCAGCAGTCAGAAAAAAAGATCTCAGTACTTGTCACCTTTGGTGGAAGCAGCTCAGAGGTTCCACAGCAGCTTCTTTTCTGGTAGATAATTCCCTGTTGGGGACCCCCTAACACAGATATTATTACCCTTTTAAAAGAATAATATATAATTTATTTTTTTACTAAAAGTAGTGTTTTTGCTTTAAGAAATCCAGTATTTTTCACAGTATCAGAAGTTTCCTGTCAGGGACTGCTATTCTTCATTATTAGTGTCTGTTAAACTAATTGGGAATATTTTTATGAGAATTTATGTACTGTTTGTATAAACCTTGATTTTTGGGACAAAATATGTTACAGTAGGAATATATGTATCAGTGTAGTGCTTATACTCAATTTGTGACAGTTTCCCTGTCATATTATTTTCCATCAGTGAGTTTAAGTGCTTGAACATGGTACTGACAGGGAACTGATGTTCTGCTTGTGCTTTTTGCTTGTGAAAGAACTGGGAAACGTGCGTGAGTATAAGTGTGCTGCTTGTAAACACTCAGTGAGAGCTTGCCTTCTGATCCACATTCTCCAGCAGTGCGTACTGCTTTTGGCTTTTCTTCCTTGGCTACAGTATGGGAACTTACAGCAGTCCTACTTGTTCTTCTTTCACCATACCTAGAAAGAAAACATCACTTAATCAAGGATCCTTTGTTGTAGCAGATGCTGTGTGTGCCTCAGTCGTCAGAGGGTTCACCTACTGTGGCCATTGGTTGTTCCTCATACCTCTTACTTACCTCTCTTGTAGTCCTTTCGGCCATCATGAATTGAGGGTCAGCCCCACCCTCTTTAGCTGTTCCAGTGACCAATACGTGCATGGGAGAAGTATCGTTTGGGAGGCACTCTGGGAGATCCTTCCCTGAGTAGCAGGGCCATTAGACCATTACACCGGGCAGATGTCCCTCCTTAGAGGTGGTTTTCATCCACAGGAGCTCCTATTAAGAAAAAACAAAAGATTAAACATTATTCTTCTGAAGAAGCAATTACATTTAACATATATGAATTTCTTATCTTGGGAAGGCAGGCATTTCAGGCAATGAATACTGGTGCACAGAAGATATTATAAGTGGGCATTCCATTTAAAGTCATTCCTGAGGAAACAGGATCTGATGATTTTGGCTTTCTTTCAGAGAGAGGGCTTCTTCCAAAGCCCACATTTCTGATTGTGAGGAAAATCTTAATTCTTTTTTTTCTGTGGATGAATTTTCTTTTAATCAGACAATTGACATGATGAATGAGGTATTTTTATAAGCAGAAATAGATGTTCCCCCTGAACTGAAGAGACAATTTGATATATTACAAATAGATGTACCTCATTCCTCTCCATCCCCCTATACTGTCAACCTTAGAGGATGAGTTGAATACCGCCTGTAATCATCCTGATACCCAGCCGCAAGTCCCTTTAGAAGCATATAAACAGTATGAGGTCTCTCAGGCTAATAAATTATTTTTCTCTCACTTTAAATCTGATCCAGCAGCAATTTCAGTTGCATCTCATGCTGGCAACATGCTGATCCTTAAAACTAACCTTTCTCCTGTTAACAAAGAAGGTGAGATGTAGAACTGTTCACCGAAACCCTATACAAGTATGGCTAGAGGTGTGTAGAGACAGCTCTACCCATCAGGGTGAAGTATAGAACTAACTCAAAAAACAAGCCCCCCCCCAGTTGAATCACATAATCAGTAGGCTATATAACAGAAGGAGAAAATCATGGCAAAATTTAGGAGGTGCAGCATCCAGCAGGATAAAAGCACTCTCATCAAACTAAACAAACAACTCGGAGGGCAAATATAGTCTACCAAAGCCAAATTTGAGATAAATTTGGCCTAACATGCCAAGGACAACTACAGTGCATTCTTCAGCTGTATATGCAACCTAAAAGGCAATAAAGAATTGTGTGCAGAGCTCATTGTAAATGGAGCTAACTATACTGACCCAGAAGATGCAGCAAACCTGCTGGCTGACAAAATCAGTTCCAACTTTGCTCTTCTCTCCCCTTCAACCTTCTGTCAGGAAATACCATCAAATATAGCCCCCCTGCCACCGCTAGAGAACAGGTATTTACTGCTGTGTCTAAGACCAAGAACACTGCCATTTACAGACCCGTAATTCTCACTAGTCTCATATGCAAAGCCATGGAGAGAATTATCATAGAAATGATCAGTAGTAACATAGGAAACCTACAAACACTGGACCCAGTCCAATTTGACTTCATCAATGGCAAGTCACGCCTACTGAACCAGGTGGACATCTTTGAGAGGGTTGCCAAAGCAATGGATAAGGGTAAAATGGTTTGCACTGCCTACCTTGACCCGGCCAAGGCATTTGACACAATACCACATTCAGGCATTGTTGACAAACTTAAGAGGTTGAGTATAAACCCTTATGTCACCTGGTGGATAGCCAGATGGCTCCCAGACAGGACCCAGGAAGTTAGAATTTTGGGAGTCCACCTCTACAAAGAAGCCAATCCCAAGTGGAGTCCCTCAGGGATCGGTCCTGGGACCGCTCCTTTTTGGCATTTACTTCACTGAAGTCAAGGCCAATGTCAATGGCCTATTGTTGACTAAAATTGTAGATGATTTTAAATTAGGACAGATACAAATGTTCTCCAGGAAGGGCTGACACAGACAAACAACTTGTGTTAGAGCCGTGGACTAAAGCTAAATGCCAAGAAATGCATAATAGTATCTTTCAGGAAGTCTTCCAGTCCTGGTAACTATCATAGTAATAACATTTGAAGTGCAAGTTTTGATTTTAACATGGGTAAATTGGCTAGGCTTAAAATGACCCACAAGGATAGTTAGCCTAGTACTAATCTATGAGTCCGGCCACAGAGGAGTAATGGATAAGGCACATATGTATCCGTAAGAGTTGACCCAGTAATTAGAGATTTGGGGACACACATAGACAGTAATCTAGTCTTTGATCATCATGTGCCTACAGTAGTGAAGAAATCTTTCTACATTGTCCAGCTTACAGACAAAGGTGTCTAGGTCCAAGAAAGTCATTGTTCCACTGTTTTCAGCATTCATCAGCCCTGTCATTGAGTACAATTCTCCCTTTGATATGTACCTAATCAGTCATATCCAACAATTGAAATGTCCACAGAGGTTCCTCACTAAAAGAATACAGGGCATAAGTATCATGTCTTGTGCAGACCACCTCAAGGTCATATCCCTGTATTCTGTCTCCCAGAGGCTGTTGAGGTAAGATCTATGCCTGGCATACAAGGCATTGTCAGACCTCACTCTGATGGACCTCCTGCATATCCACAAAACAAACAGCACCAAAATTACCAGTTCTAAAGACTTAAACCTTGTATGTGATATAAATAGAACCTGCTGGAGAGAAGGGTATGTATCCCAGAGACTACCCCTTCTCTGGAACAGGCTCCCCATCCATGTGAAGCAGAATTCCTTCCCACCCCAATTCAAGTGTAAGTTGGACAGCTGGATGGGGAGTAGGAAATTCATCCCTGATTTGGCACCTATGTCTCTAATGGACACAGGCAGCCTTGTAATTCAGAATTATGAAGACTAAAATGTAAGGAAAAAAAACATTCTCTTACTTATGCGGTCTAGCATCTTAGGTTCATAGTTGTTTACTAGGCTAATGATCACAATGGCCTTTTTAAGCCTAGCTATGCATCGTAAATCTCTGACAAGTTCTGGTACCCTTGATAAGTGTAAGCAGGGACTTGAGGTGTGAAACATTTACAAGCAGAGGCCTGAAAATGAACCATGTATACTTTGTCATATTCACAGTCTGAGGGAATTGGCTACCACTCTTCCTACAGAAGAAATCTGTCTTGAATCAGACTGTTTCTGCCCTATCTTAGGTATCTAAACATGATTTGAAGAGAGTGTGTATGATTGTGCAGATATTGTGTCTAGGCCCAATGCTACTGCTACAGTGTTGAGAATATATGCTTGGATACATATCAAAAGTTTGCTGATGAGGTAAAGTCTGAAATCTTAGAGTCTGCTTTAGATAATCAGGTTTTGTGTGTCTCTTCTTCAAACCAGATTCTTGAACAGTATGATGAAAGGAGGCAGTTGATTTAGAGAGTTTCTAATATTTTTCAAGTACCCCAATAAAAATCTCATAGGCTTCTCTCTTTCACAAAAAAGCCAAATAAGCAAAAACAGTCTTTTTCTGGCAAACAAGGTGCTACAAAGACATAGCTGGAGGGTAATAACAAAAAGGGGTCATTTGAGAAAAAGGGGCAGGCCAACAATGCATAATGATTATGCCAGCATTCTTTCACCCCATCTCTCTTCAGGCCAATATCTTTACAAGTCTGTCCCACAAACTGGTCATCAGCAGCCCCCCCCCCTTTTGGCAAAAGACTGGTTCAGATTTTTAGATGCTAAGAGTGGTATAGGAGAGTTGCAGATAACACTGGATACAAAAAACACCTTTCAGAAGAGTTCATCCTCACCTTCTGAACCAGCATATTTTTTTCCTCAGGTTCATCTGTTTGTACACACCTATGGGTAGGAGTACATGCAGCAGCTAGGCTGTCAAAGGGGCAAAGCCTTCTATTCCACAGTGTTTCTGTTACCAAAGAAAGAAGCCTTTTGGAAACCAGTACTGGGTCTTTCAGTTCTAAATCTGTTTGTGAAAGTACTAAAATTCAAAATGTTGATCTTACAGAACCTGTTACCCCAATTCCTCCCAGGAGTTACTTGGTAATACTAGATTTAAAAGATGCTTATTACCACATTCCTGTAGCCACATGATTCAGAAAATTAAGGTTCACCATTTTGGGCCACATTATCAGTTATCTCCATTAGCTTTTGGTTTATCTACAGTTTCAAAGGTGTTCACAAAATACCTAGCTGCAGTCCTAGCTTATTGCAGACTAATGGCATTCACATTTTTCCTTATTTAGATGACATTGTAGAGTCTTTATCCAGATGTTAAAAGTCGTAAGAGTCATTAACGTGGGTTGTGTCTGTCTTGATCAAATTGGGTTATGTCTGTCTTGATCAGTCTGGGCTTCCAGGTAAATATTGCAAAATCCTGTTTGACTGTATCTGACAGGATTGCATTTCTTGACGGCCTTCTAGATATGTCCAAAAGGTGGGTAGATTTTTTTTATCAAGAATCTTTCCTGAACTTCTCCAGTCAGTCTCAGACTTCTTTATGAGAATTTCTTAGGATCCTAGGTTCATGGATTCAATGATTCTGATAATTCCCTTAGTCATATTACCCATGAGAAAGATGCAGTGGTTTCCAAAAAAAAAAAAAAACACACACGAGTCGAACATTTGCATTCTGTATTGTATCAAATTCCAGTTTTGTGCTTTATAAAAAGGGAGCTGCATTGATAGAGACAACAAATACAAATGAAGCCAGGCCTCCCCTTTTCTCCTCACACCCAACCAGTTTATCACCAAAAATGTGTAAGATTTTGCTTGGTAAACAGTTTCCATGGAGGTAAAAGTGCAAGGATTCTAGAGTCTTTCAGACAGACCAAAGCACATCTACATATTGGAAATGTTGGTTGTGATTCATTCTTTGAAGTCTCTCCATCACCTCTGTTCCCCAGGACCTCTTTAGGTGATAACAGTCAATACCACAGTCATGTGGTACATAAATAAGCAGGGAGGTACAAGGTTGTACCCCCTATGCAGGCTGGCAAGTTAGCTCTTCAGCATTCCTTAAACCCCCAAGCATGATACATTCAATCTGTGCAAAACATAGTGACAGAAAAACTTGCAGGACCAGGATAGGTTCATAGGTTCATAGGTTCATACTAGGCTATCTGCCCGAGGGCATTTATAAGCCTAGCCATAGTTTTGTGGCTTACGCCACCCCTTAGTTTGGAGAAACTAAGCCCATTATTTAGCTGTGCCTCTGTCGAGCAGTGACACTGAGGTAACCCCTAGGGTGTACCTGCGATCTCCCATCCATTGGTCAAGATTCCTCTTGAACAAGGCCAGCGAGGTGCTCTGCCTCACATAAACCGGGATTTTGTTCCACAGCATAGGGAGTCTTTGGGTGATGAATCTATCCCTCCAGCACGTCCTGTTAATAACCGTGTCGAGGTTTAAGTCACCCGCCCTTGTGGCTCTGAGGGATCTAGATTTTTTGAGATGAAGCATATTCATCAAATCTGGGTTTGACATGGCCTTGTATGTCAGGCATAGGTCACCTCTGAGTAAGCTGCGCAACTGAATATAACTGGAGTTCTTTCAGTCGTGCAGCATAAGACAGATTTTTGAGACCCTTTATCCTTTTGGTGAGGAACTTTTGTGGCCTCTCCAGCTGCTGCAAGTGTTGGGTCAGATACATTCCGAATGGGGCATTGTACTCGATCATTGGTCTGATGAGTGATGAGTATAGGGAGACTATGACTTCCCTTGATCTAGATGTGAATCCCTTCATGATAAGGTGGGCAATGTAAAAGGTCTTCCTAACTACTTTAGCAATATGAGTGTCGAATGACAGGCTACTGTCAACCTGGGTTCCCAGGTCCCTAATAACTTCTTCTGTGTTCAGGGATTGCCACCTATATGGTAGCTAGGGGTAACCTTATTTTTCCCGAAGGGTATGACTATGCATTTCTTGGCATTTAACTTGAGGCCATGGCTCTGGCACCAGTTATCCGTTTCTGTGAGACCCTTCTGAAGGATATCTGTGTCGGATGTGTTCTCAACTACGGCCCAGTTTGCAGTCATCTGCGAACTTTGTCAGCCATAACCCTCCTGTGTTTGCTTGTACTTCAGAAAAGTAGATGCCAAACAAGAGTGGGCCCAGGACTGAGCCCTGTGGGACACCACTTGTGACAGGCTTTGAGTATGACATGGCGCCAGCAACTCTGACCCTGTGGGTTCTGTCACTCAGCCAGTTTGCAACCCATCTTGTAATGTATGGGTTTACATTTAAGTTGATGAGTTTTTCAATGATACCCGAGTGGGGTATTGTATCGAAAGCCTTCGCCAGGTCTAGGTAGGCTGTATGGACTGCCTTTCCCTCGTCAATGGCCTTGGTGACTGTTTCAAAAAAGTCAACCAAGTTTAAAAGGCATGATCTGCCTTTGACAAAGCCAAACTGGGTTGGATCCAAAGTCTGCAAATTCCCTATGTCTTTATTTATGAGATCCATTATGATCCTTTCCATGGCTTTGCAGATCAGGCTTGTCAAGCTAATGGGAAGGTAATTTCCAGGGTCGGTGGAGGCACCGCCTTTGTGGAGTGGGACCACAGTCACTGTGCGCCACTCCCTGGGCACGTATCCGGAGGTGAGACTAAGATTAAACAGCTGTCCTAACTGTGGGTTTAATTCCTCGTTGAGTTCATGGAGCACACAGCCGGGGACACCATCAGGTCCCATGGATACTGTGTTCTTTGCCTTGGAGAGAGCAGTTCTCACCTGAGCGTTTGAGATGTTTGGGGGGCTACAATCATTTAGTATAGATATCTCTTCTTTAGGCGGGGAGGGTGGGGAGAAGTTTGCACTGAACCTGTCAGCCAGTATGTTGGCAATGTCTGTAGGATCAGTAATCTTCACATCATTTTGAACTAATTCTGAGCATATCTGGGAGTTTCCTCCTAGGTTTCTGACATAGCTAAAGAATGCTTTATGGTTGTCTTTAGAGTTCTTAGCTATTTTTTTCTCAAAATTAGCTTTGGATGATTTTATGAGAGCTCTTAGCTTTTTACTTATAGTGATCAGCGGTGTCTTACCTTTTAAGGATTTTGCTCTATCTTGTAGTAGCTTTCTCCTTTTATTGTAGAGTTTGTTTATGGCTGGGGTCCACCAGACTGGACGCTTGCCTTTGGTACAAAGAGTCTTTGTTTTGCTTGGGATTGCCTGATCCATGCAGCCCTGCAGGTGCTGGTAGAAGGCATTTGTAAGTGATTCAGCGGTTTGAGTAATGTTAACCGCCGGCTCAGGGGCCTTAAAGGAGACCACACTAGTCTTTAGAAGTGTGAAGTCGGCTTTCGAGAAGTTCTTTACTGTGGTCTTTTTCATTTCGGTGGGGCGGGATGAGGACCTCCAGCGAGATTAGTTTGTGATCAGATCTCACCAGTGAGGGGTATACTTCTGGCATTGAACATTGCGCTCCCATGTTCGTGATGATGAGATCAAGTATGTTCTCTCCTCTTGTGGGGATGGTGACTAGTTGTTCCATGGCATTTGAGTTTATGAATTCCAGGAACTTTTGGGCTAGAGTGTTTGGGCTTGAGTAGTGTTCCCAGTCTATATTAGGGTAGTTGAAGTCACCTAGTATGATGGTGTTCGGAGATACATTTATCCCCTCCAGTGTTTTCAGGAAGGCCATGTGAGGTTCCTGAGTTTGCGAGGGTGGCCTGTAACATGCTACAATTTGCATAGCAGTCTTGCCTATGGTTAATTGCACCTGGATGGTTTCCGATGCATCGTGCGATGGCACCAGAGACCTTCACAAATGGAAATTGAATGGGAGGGGTCTTCCAGGAACTAATCCAGTTGTGGGGAGCACCTCAAATAGATCTGTTTGCCTAGAAAACAGATGCATTCTTATTCCCTTGGAAGGTTATGTTCCTTTATGCATTTCCACCCTTTCCACTGATATCCAGGGTAATTCTGAATATTCAGAAGGATACCCCAGAAATCATTGTGGTGACCCAATTTTTGCCCAGGCAACATTGCTTCGTCCTTTGTATGGAGATGGCTAAGGGTAATTACCACAAGCTTCCTCGCAGACTGGATCTACTCACACAAGACAGGGGAAGTTTATGCACTCATGTCTCAATCAGCTCCAACTGACTGCTTGGATGATTCAATTCTAGTAGCTTTTTAGGCACTTCTTTCATAAGGAAGTGCAGCAGGTACTAAAGGAAACAAGAAAGCTTGCTACTAGAATCTTCTATTGTTAAGTGGAAGTGGTTTTCTAGTTGGTACTTAACCAATAACCAGGGGTGCATCAGAGATCTTGTATCACTGGTGCTCAAATATCTGTGTGAGTTACTTTCCTTTGGCCTCTCTTATTCCTCTGTAAAGTTTCATTTTGTATGGCGTGTCTTATTCCTCTCTAAATGTTCATCTTGCAGCCATTTCAGCATGGCTCCCCATGGATCCCTCTTTTTCTTCTGCCTTTAGTAAAACAGTTTCTGAAGGGAGTTTTACATGTGAGACCTCCTACTAAACAGATTGCATCTCCTTGGAATCTCAGCTTTGTGCTGGAGAAGTTGACTGTGTCACCCTTTGGGCCTGCCCATCAAGCTGACTTAAGGTTCTTGACTTGGAAAACTGTAGTCATCATTTCTCAGACGTCTGTAAGAAACTGCAAGCTCTCATATTGGGTGAGCCCTATCTGACTTTCACTGGGATAAAGTCCGTTTAAGAACAAGCTACCCCATTCATGTCCAGAATGCTTTCAGAGTTTACTTTGAAAGAAGCCACCAGTCTCCTAGTTTTCTATCCAGGAACTAAAAACAAGGACAAGCTCCAGTGTCATCTTGACAGAACTAAGCCATTCCAAAAAGCTGATCAGCTATTTATTTCTTATCAAACATGAAAAAATGGACAGTCTGCAGCTAAACAGACTATTTCCTGGTGGTTGTCCTCAGCTATTGCTTTTGGTTATTCCCGCCATGGCAAATCCATTCCAGGCAGTATCAAGACACATTCTGCTAGAGCCTTGTCTTCTTCAATGACCAAACAGAAAGAGGTGGACTGAAGTATTCTAGAGGCAGCAACATGATCCTGTCTACATACTTTTACAAAGCAGTACAAACTGGATTCCTTTTCTACGTTTAAAGCTAGTTTTGATAGGACCATTCTCCAGGGGTTTTTGGATCCATATCTTACTCCTCTAAGGCTGGAAAGGCTTTGGTAATCAACCCATATAGCCTAAAGGCTACTGCAGCAGTGGGAATGATGTCCTTAGTACAGTTCTGTAAGTTGAAGTTACCCGTAACAGTAGGTTTTTGAATTTTTTCATGGCTGCAGTAGTTGTACCTGCTGTCTACCCCCTACTCTTGTATATAGTTGCATTTGAGATATAAAGTATGGCTTTGTGTGGTTATACTTTATATACTTCTTTGTTATTATTGTTTGTTTAATTCAGGATTGTTAGGCTGTTCTTTAATTGCATGGCAGAAATGTCCTGAAGAAAACTTCACTCTGACGGCTGATTTCCCTCCACAATGATTAGCCAGTCAGCAGTTAGTGTGAAGGTTTGGGGGGGGGGAGCCAGAGCTATTTGAAGCTGGCTGGTTGTTGCTTCCTAAGCAGGAAGCAACCCATAGAGCCTAAAGGCTACTGCAGCAGTGAGGAGTTTGAGCATCTACTGCTGTGGGTTAAGTGCAACTTACACAACTGTATGTGCTTGTCATATTGTTCAGTCTGTTTCTCTCTTTATACAGTTCATAGACTTTACAGGCTGTTTCTAAGTAACACTTGATTGCATTACCCAGTTTTGTTTCATAATCTGCTAAGTCATTCTGTGTTTCAATCCTTTGTCCCCCCATATATTTAGCATAGTTTAAGACATTGAATTCATACACCTCCCACATTGGGCCAGTACACATAGTTGACAGATTGTAAATATGCCAAAACCATAAAACCTATTAATGTCAATTAGAAGGGTCAGACTTTAAGTAGAGGTGGGTCCAGTTGTGCTGTATAGGATGCCAAGCCAGAAATTATTTGAACTCCCCAGAAGCACTGTGCTGTGGTCCAAGAGTACATTAGGAATGACTTGCACAGTATTTGTTCTCTCCAACAGTGTGTAGCTAGTTATAAAATAGTCTAGCCTGCCGATGGTCAAAGAATGGGCTACACAGTATGTAATGTTAGAAATGTGAGGCTGTAAGGAGTGCCATAAATCCACCAAGTAAATTTCTTTTATCCAGGATTGAATAAATTATCTTTGCTGTGACTAGGTTTCCCCATGGGAATTTTATTCCTGTGATGGTCAAGTACCACTCTGAATTCTATACAGATTAACTTCTGTATAGACTGTTCCCCCAAAGAGATATGTGCTGACTGGAGTGTACTATAGGTACTCATATGTTAGTAACTTGTGACACATTTTCTCGCTGCCATTTGCCCAAAAAAGCAAGCGCTTGAACTCCCACTATCAAAATTTCCTTTTTCTATGTAGCTCTCCCAACATCCAGCCCTATAAAATGTACAGTTGTGTACAATCTTGCCATAACGGTAGATGTCCTTGCCTTTACTGCTGTAATATTGTTAATGATATGGGGATTCCCTGCCTTGAAAGCCTGACGTCTGACCAGACTTCCAAAGACTTCTGAATTTAAAAGGTATGCCAAACGTCACCATACGCTCCCTGTGTAACGAGGGCATAAAGGTGACGTTCAGGCTTACCAAAAAACAGAACTGATTGCCCCAGGAGAAACACCACTAGCATATACATCCAGGAAGGTAAAGAAGTAGGGGATGGAGGGAGGGAGCAGCAGTGAAGGCAAGGACATCTACATTATGGTAAGGTTTTACACAACTGTACTATGTACTTACATTCACTGCTGCAGTATTCTTAACAGAATGTGAGAGTGCCAAAGCTCAATAGGAAACTTGGGAGTAGGAAAGGGCAGAAGAGTCCCCTAAAAAACATAAAGAATTGAGCTAGCAAAACCACCCCTAGCTCTAGAGATACCATTCAGTTTGTAGTACTTGGTAAATGTATGCACAGAAGTCCAGGTAGCTGCTTCAAGAATAGAATTATTATCTAAGCCTTTGAAAAAAAACACCAGAAGAAGCCACAGCTCTAGTAGAATGAGCCTAAATTGAAAAAGGAAGGCTGTTGCCATGAAAAGTGTAATAGGTGATGTTGACATCCTACAGTAAGGCCTCACTGAGACCAACGACTGGTGTCAGAACCATGGCCTTAAGCTCAATGCCAAAAAATGTGTTGTCATTCCCTTTGGGAAAAATCCGGTTCCCATGAATTACCACATTGATGGTAGTCCACTGAACACAGAAGACGTTATAAGAGATCTGGGAAGACAGGTTGACAGCAACCTCTCTTTTGACCACCACATTGCCATTGTGGTCAGAAAGTCCTTCTGTGTGGCACATCTCATTACTAAGGGTTTTGCATCCAGGAAGAAAGAGGTCATTGTCTCCCTCTACTCTTCCCTCATTAGGCCAGTCATCGAGTACAATGCCCCATTTGGCATATACCTCCCTAGACACCTGCAACAACTGGAGAGGCTGCAAAAGTACCTCATAAAGAGGATCCTAGGCCTTAAACATTTGTCCTACATGGACAGAATCAAAAAACTCCAGCTATTCTCTGTCTCATATCGCCTACTTAGAGGTGATCTCTGCTTGGCTTACAAAGTCATGTCTGACCCAGCTCTGTTAAAAATGCTACATCTAAAGAAATCCCAATCCCTCTGCACCACACACTCCAGAGACCTCAGGCTCATTACTACAATCAACAGAACATGCTGGATGGCCAGTTTCATAACCCAGAGACTGCCCATGCTATGGAATAGACTTCCCATGCATGTCCAACAGAGCACCTCACTGGCCCTCTTCAAGAGAAATCTTGACAAGTGGATGGGAAGTAGAAAATTCACCCCAGGGATCACTCTACTGGCTCTTCTCGACAGAGGTACTGAGGACTAAGGTCGGGTGGCACGATGCCAGGGTAATCCTATAGGCTAGGCTTGTAAAGGCTCCAGGGCCATTAGCCTAGTACACACCTATGAATGTATAAAAGGAAATAGCTTTAGAAATCCAAGAAGAAATAGTTTGCTTGGATACAGCAAGCCTCAAAGATCTAGGATGAAAAGAAACAAATAACTGATCAGATTTTCTGATAGCCTTGGTCATATCCAAGTAAATTCTAAGTTGACTATGCATGTCCAAAGTATGCAGTACTCTCTCACTGTCAGTTTGGGGAGAGGGGGAAAAAGGCAGATTAATAGACTGATTAAGTGATAGCTCATTAACCAGCTTTGGCATAAAAGAAAGGTTAGTGCGCATGTCCTCATGAAAAATCAAAAAAGGAGGACAAGCCATAAGGGTCTGCATCTCAGACACCCGTCTGGCAGAAGTAAGCTCTGTCAAAAAAACAGTCTTCCAGGAACAATGTTGCAAGGAAGCTGAAGTAGCAGGCTCAAAAGGAACCTGAGTCAACTTTTCTAAAACAAAATTAAGATCCCAGGGAGGAGAAATAGACTTCCTGGGACATATAATATTAAGGACACCTTTAAGAAATTGTCTTACCTCAAATCTAAGCAGCTAACGGAGGAGAAAAAGTCAGACAAGCAGAGATACTGACAGTTGGGCCTTAATAGAAGATTAGGCCAAACAAGCATTGAACAACTAACACTAATAAGAGAGAACCAAAAGAGCATCCATAGTTAGTGGGTCCAGGTTATGACAGAGACACCAAAAAGAAAACCTCTTCTATTTGGATAAGTAGGATTTCCTAGTCGTAGGTTTCCTGGCATCCTGCAGGACTTGCAGTACGTCCTCAGAAAAAAGGTGTCTTTGAGGAATCAAAATCCTGTCACACACAGTGTCAGTTGAAGCGTGGACAGGTGGGGATGGATAAGTGATCCCTTGTCCTATGTGATTAGGTCCACCCTGTGAGGTAACTTGTGATGATTGCCCCTGGCTAGATGCAGAAGAAGAGGGAACCAGTGCTGTCGTGGCCAAAAGGGAGTCACCAACAAGATTTTGGGAGGATCCTGTTAGATTTTGAACAGGACTTTCAAAATGAGAAGAAGGGGAGGGAATGTATAAGGAAACATCCCCCTCCAAGAGAATGAGAGGGTGTCTACCTTCCATACCAGAGGACCTGGAATTTTGGCACAAAAGAGAGGAAGTTGTCTGTTCAGAGGGGAGGCAAAATGATCTACTTGAGGAGTACCCCACTGGTGGATAATGTCCAGAAACACATCCCTGTGAATCATCCATTCGTGGGACTGAGTTAAGGACCTGCTCAGAGTGTCTGCCACAGTGTTCTGACTGGAAGGGATATATACTTCCTGAAGAGTCTCTTGACACTTGGCAGCAAAATACCACACCAGAAGTGCCAACTGGCAAAGAAGATAAGATCTCATTCCGTCCTGCTTGTTATACCACATCACTGTGGCATTGTCTCTGAATACCTTGGGAGGACCTGGGGAAAAGAGAGACTGAAAGGCCTGAAGTGCCAGCAAAAGGGATCTCATCTCTTTGACATTGATGTGCTCCTTCTGTTGACGAAGAGACCACACCTCGTGTACCTTTAGGGAGCCAAAAGTTACTCCCTCATCCTGTGTCTGAGGCATCCGTGAACAATTCCTGAGAGGGGAAGAGGAGGATGAAAAAGGAACCCTGGATTCAGAGACACGGCATACCACCAGAGAAGTTACTGTCTGAGGCAAGGAAGAAGAGGAACTACAAATACTAGAGGATGAGGATGTTGAAGCCGCACTAACTTCAGAAACAACTGAAACGTTCTCATATGAAGTTTGGCCAGAGGGAGCATCAGAATGGTGAATGCCACGAAACCCAGAACTCTCAGGAACTCCCTGGGGGTAATGGAAGCCAGAGGAAGAAGAGTATGAAAGAAAGAAATGAGATGGCCTTTGGAGGGGCAGGGAAATAAGCATTGGCACCGTCTGAATCCTGCAAACCAGAAAAACATGATCCTGAAAAGGAGTCAGAGAAGATTTGTTTTGAAATTTACAGTAAACCCTAGGCTTTGAAGAAGGGATATGGCAAAATGAAGATTTTGCAAAAGGGTCTCTGGAGAAGATGCCTACATCAACAAGTCATCCAATTAAGAAAATATTTGGATCCCTTGAAGTCTGCAAAAGGCATTCACAGGAGCAGTGCATTTGTTAAACACCCTTGGGGCAGTTGAAAGGCCAAAGGGCAAAGCAGAGAACTGAAAATGCCAGGTAGCAACAGAGAAACGCAAAAACTTCCTGAAAAGAGGATGGATCCTTGACATACAGAGACACCATATAGGCTTGAGGGAACAAGAGAAAAAACAGAATCTGAAGAGACAACATCCAAAAGGATGGTATCTTTAGAAAAGTGTTTAGATGAGAGAGGTCTAGAATAAGTCTCCAGGTGCCCTTTTTTCTGGGCACTGGAAACAGTCGGGAGTAGAACTCTTTCCCCCTTTGGGATACAGACACTTCTTGAATAGTACCCTGAGAAAAAAAAAAGATCTTGAAGAACATCTGGTAAAAAGGGAAAATGTTCCCAAAGAGGCTGAGGAATGCCCATAAAAGGAAGATGGGATTTCCACACTCTGAAGTACCCTTGATGAATGATTGACAGAACCCAAGAATTCTGAGTGATCTGAAGCCAAACCAGAAAAGAAAGGGAAAGGCAAAGAGAAAGAGGAATGTGGTTGGGAAGGGACAGATAGTCACACATCACCTGGTTTGTCCAGAAAGGAAGGCTTTAGAGTCCCTGAAAATTGAGTAGCCTTAGCAGGAGGAGTCTATTTGCCACTCATCTTACCTTTATAGAAGGACAGGACTGCCTATGAACAAAGCAGGCTTAGCGAGGTAGTTTCTCTGAAATTTACGCACAGGAGAAACAAACACATGTTTAAGCTCCCATGAGGCCATACCCTTATCCTGAGGAGACTTAAACAAACCAGCAGCAGCAACTTCCCCAAACAAAAGTTTAGAATCCAGAGGAAAAACCATCAACTTAGTTTTAATATCATCAGGTAGAGGTTGAAGCCTAGGCAAAGAATACCTCCTCATCACTGAACCAAAAATAGCAGCCCTAGAAGAGGCATCTGCCACATCATAACTACATTTAATAGAAAGATGAACAACTTGAAAGAAAGTCCCTTGCAAGGAAAGAACAGGAGTTTTACCCTCAGAGTCTGGAAGATCAGAAATAAATTGACAGGCCTGAGAAAGAAGAGGCCACATGTACCTAGACAAATGGATCTGATAATTAATAGCTCTAAAAGCTAGGGAAGCAGAAGTGTAAATTTTTTGCCCAACTTTTCCATAGTTCTGCTGTCCTTGTCAGAAGGCAGTAATTTATGTGAAGGAAACAATTGAGATGGCTTATCAGAGGCTACGGACACTACCAAGGGATCAGCAGCAGGACATTTGTATAAAAAAGAACAGTCCTCAGGAACCCTATAAAACCTATCAGGTTCCTTGGGAGCAGAGGGGAGAGAATCAGGCACCTGAGAGGCACTGGAGAAGCATCCGGTAAAGCAGCCAAAACAAGAGGAATATCTGCAGGTTTAGGAGAGCCCAACTGCAACAACTCATAGTACCTCTTATGGATATCAGCGACCTGAGTACAGTCTCACTTAAAAAAAAAATCATCATCCTAGAGAGTGTCTCGCCAAAGGAAATGTCCTCCAAAGGAACATCAGAACTAATAAGTTCCTCCTCCTGTGACCCATAGTCCAAAGGAGAAGGAATTTGAGTAGAATAAGTTAGGGATTTGTCAGCAGAATCTGACTCATCCTCAGAAGAATCCTGGTCTGTAGGCCTTTTAAGGGGAGTAGAGGACCGAGGAGAAGCAGGAACTGAAACCCTGTGAGGAGGCTTTAAGGCAGAATATAACCCGGAATGAAAGCCTGCTACTCACTTTGTGGATCCCTAGAAGCAGAAGAAACATGGTTAAGTTTTTGTTTCTTTTTTAAGGGAGTGTTCTGGGAAGACTCAGATCCAGGACAACAGTCAAGAACCATAGCAGGAACTTCATCCCCAACTAAAAACTTAGGAACTCCCCTTGGCCCCTCAGAAAAAATCAAACGTGGTTCCTTCTGAACATCTGAGATGGATGCCTGCAAAGCCTCTTTGGACGTGATGCCAGCCGGATCCTCACCTGCTTCCAACATGGTCAAGGCAGAGAAATCCGACAACACAGCCCAGTGAGCCTCTGGGTTCATAACAACCTTAGGAGAAACATTTGGCAGAGGCTGGACAGAGGAGGATACTGGCCTTCTTCTCTAACAGCTGACCCTCAGGCAGGAGATTCCTTCCATAGTATCTTCAGTGAGTAGCTTAAGAGCACTGGTTCTCAAGATACAAGGAAAGGGAAGAAAGTCTACTGCGAAGGGTTTTTGGAGCAAATGCCTGACAAATAGAGCAAGGTGTATGGTCATGAGAAGCACCAAAGCAAAAGAGACACTTATTGTGGTGGTCTGTATGGGGAATTTGTCTCCCACGCTGGCATTTATCCTTCCTGGATGACATTAACCTCAAGGAACACAAAAAAATGAGTAAAAAACAAAATCCTCAACATGGCACTTTGCTGTTTTTGCATAAGTATAGGAAGTCACCTCACCGGATAATGAAAATGCATTCAACTAACAGAAGAAGGATGCAGGTAAATGGACTGATGGTGTAAAAGATATGTCAGATTGGCGAAAGAGAAGATGTTCTTCATATTTCACTGTTACAGTCATCACATTTGGGTTATCTGCTTGCAGTAGCCCTCAGTCGGCCTGATTATCAAAGTCTTGGGTCCTGCGTTGGTTGCCGTCTCATCTTCCATGACGTCAGGTAGTCAGGGGTATAAAGCATGCAGCCGACACCATTACATCAGTCTTTCTTACAGTGCGGTACCCGAAGCAGAAGCAGTTCGCAAGTGCCAGTTGGCCAACTCCTGAAATTTTCGTTTTTGAGTTTCAGAACCGAAGTCTTCAACTAAAGCTAAGTACCCCGTTGGGGAAACTTTTTCTTGCTCTAAACCAATGTCAGTAAAAGTCAATAATTGTATTTCTTGTGGAAAGCAAATACCTCATAAAGATTTTCATTCGTACTGTATCCCTTGCCTAGGGCCTGACCACGATATACCTTGCTGTCAGTTTTGTGCCTTATTTAATCCATGAACTATTCGTCATTGGTACATTTTTCACTTCTAAATATTTTGGTACTCAGTTCAATTATCCAGATATGTCTTCGGTAAGCCACCCGACTACCGACTTTCCAAAAAAACTCAAAGATAAAGAGAGAGACAGGCCACCTAGGTCCAAAGCTGCTGCCGACGCTTCTCCTAAGCTAGTCACCAGTTCACTGGTACTCAGAGTGGTGCTTTCGCAGCCCTTGATACCCACTACTTCAGATGCACAGGCCTCTACTGAGACCCATTCAGAGTCCGGAATGCCGCGAGATGCTTCAACTGTGGGACCTATGGATGCCCCTACCTTGGATGGGTCCAGAGCCACTGTGCAGGCACTAGCTTCTGAGGGTGTATTCAGGCCTACTGACTTGCATTTTAAACCGATGCCATCTTCTTCTTCTAGGCCTAAAACTCGAACCATGTCTAGGAAACTGACGGCCAGACCGCATGGTCAGGCCTCTATGCCTAAAAAACAAGTGATAGGAATGACTGAAGACCTTATTAATTTAATCAGGGGAAGCCAACCTTCCCCCCTAAAAGACCTAGGACTGAATTTGCTTATGATACTTCTGACCAGGATTCTGATATTTCTGTTTCCTCTGATGACCAGGATTTACCCTTATCTACCTATGAGGATTCTGATGCAGAGGACTCTATTCCCTCTACTTCACCCCCAGAGGATTATTCTTTTGGTGAAACCTTGCATACTCTTAGGGAACATACTCTGATTCTAAAAAGAGGCTTAGAGATTTCTTACTCCTGCCCCAACACAGGCCTTTAGCTATCCCTCCTGTGCTGGACATTGTTGACAATGCCTTTTTGGAATCTAGCTTGGCCCCTGACTCTTTACCTCCTGCTCCCAGAAAACCTGATAAATATTACAGGGTTCCTGATTCTCATAAGTTCCTTTTTAAAAATCCTACTGCGGACCCTGAGACCATTTCACAGGGACCCAAGGGCATTAAGGCTACTACTGCTAAAAATCCTACCCCCTCTGATAGAGATTCCAGGGCCCTGGATAGATGGGGTAAGAAGGTATACACCTCTGCAAACTTGGCCATCAGGGCCTTAAATTGCCAGTTTCATATGTTAAGTATCAGCAGCATATCATTGGATTGCTTAAACAGAAAATTATGTTGATTCCTGATTGTGCTGAAAATAAGGATTTACATGATTTAATGCATTCTGCTGAACAGGTTGGAAAACATACTTTGCAATGTGGTTTTGATTCACTGGAGGCATCTTGCAGGGCTGCTGTCACCGAGTCTGTACTTAGAAGACATGCTTGGCTTAAGGAGCAATCTCTGCCAGATCATGTTAAAACTAAATTGCTGGATGCTTCCTTAAATCAGGACCACCTGTTTGGTGACAAAGCAGAAGAAGTTCTTAAAAAGATGTAGGAAAAGGCTAAATCTATGCAAACTGTTAAAGATTTCTTACAAGTGCAGCCTCCTAGATTTAGTAAGCATTGGCCATCAAAAAAATAGTCCTTTCCTGCCTCTTCCAGGCCTTCTCAGTTCAAACCCAGAAACAGAAATCACCCAGGCTTCAGTCCCAGGGTACACATAGGACTAAGCAGTGGGGGCTGCCACTTCCAAATCAGGAAGCAGCAAGACTCCCCCTATGGTAAGCTGTCTCAGTGACTTAAGTTTAACACTTCCAAGCACTTCTCTAATGACTGCTCCTTTAGAGGGAAAGATTGCTGTGCAAGCAAAAAACTGGGAACTCATTACCCAGGACAAATCGGTTTTAAACATAGTTTCCCAAGGATACAGATTTCACTTCCACACGCTACCAACCCCAAACGGTTGGCCAGATCTACCCCCAAATCAGTGGGCAGAGGCTCAAAAACAAGTATTCTCTCTCTTAAGTTTAAAAGCTATTCAGACTGTACCAGAAGAGGAAAGGGACAAGGTTTCCACTCAAGACTTTTCCTGGTACCCAGAAAAGACAACTCATAGCATCCTATCCTTGACCTGTCTATCCTAAATTCCTTTTTGGTGATTCCAAAATTCAAGATGCTAACTCTTCACCAGTTGCTTCCCATGACAGGCAAAGATGCCTTGTTGGCAACACTGGATTTAAAGGAAGCCTACCTGCACATCCCAATCAGGGAATCTTGCAGAAAATACCTACGCTTCAAAGCAGGCTGCATGTACTATCAGTTCTCTGCACTGCCCTTTGGCTTATCTGCTGCGCCCAGGGTATTAACAAAGTGCCTAGCTCCAGTCATTGCATTTTGCAGGCAAAGAAATATTCAAATATACCCACACCTGGACGATTGTCTAATTCGAGCAGAAAGCCAGGACATACTTCTGAATCATCCGGCATTTGCACAAAAGGTGTTAACTTGTCTGGGGTACACTATAAACAAAACAAAATCACATGTGGTACCCTGTCAACAAATTATATTCCTGGGAGCAAGCTTGAACACAACTTCCCAGATGGCTTTCCTCATGCCGGAGAAATAAATTAATTTGACAACTTACTTCAAACCAGTGGCCACAAAAACCCTGCTATCTGCAAGGCAAATACTGCAAGCCTTGGGGTTCATAACCTCATGCATTCTATTAATTCCATATGCAAGACTGCATACGTGGAAACTACAACGGTATCTAAAATGCCTATGGTGTCAACATTCTCAAGATCTAGAAGCAATGATTTCTATCATACCTTGCCTACGGTTAGAATTCCTTTGGTGGGCAGAGGCCTGCCACCAAAACAAGGGACTACCGTTCACTCTACCCCCTGCCGCCCAAACCCTAACAACAGACGCATCAGACTATGCATGGGGGGCTCACCTGGCAGGGAAGTGCATTCAGGGCAAATGGAATCCAAGTCAAATGCACCTGCATATCAATCAAAAAGAAATGTTAGCTGTAGAGAATGCTCTGACAACCTTCAAGGACCACATTTTTCCATGACAATTAATGGTAAAGACGGACAACACAAGACAGACGCGTGTATGAATGATCATGTGATCATTACATCAGGATCTAATATTGGAAATATAGTTAGAACTAGATATGTTATGAATTTTAGTAGTAGAACAGGTTCGGTTAAATATATCATAGCCAAGTACTGGCCTGTGTTGATGGCCTGTCCAGAGGTTAGGCGAATTTTAGGTGAAAAGCCTTACTACTCATATAGGAATATGAGAAGTATTAAAAGCTTACTATATTATAAAGATTTTAATTTTGTCTTAAAGCTGAATGTTTTCTCTGATCGTATTGGTACTTTTAAATGTATGAGTTGTTCTTGTTGTATAGACATTGCTGCTACCCCTAATCATGCATTTATTCATCCTGTTACTTTAAAAGAGTTTTACTTCAAATCAGTAGCATTCTGTAACAGTGTAAATGTGGTGTATTTGGCTACTTGTAATGCCTGTTCAGAATTCTATGTGGGCAAGACCACACGTAAACTTAAAGACAGAATAATTGAGCATAAGTCAGAGGTTAGAAGGGAGGTTGAGAATAATGCTCTTTTTAAGCATATTAAAACATATGGGAATATGCATTGCTTTAAATTTAGATGCCTAGATTTAGTTAAACCTCATAGTAGGGGTGGTGATATTAATAATGTTTTAGATGTTAAGGAATATGAATGGATTTTAAGACTAGCAGCGGATTCTCCACCTGGATTAAACTCTGCTGTTAGCCTAAAGCCTGTTTTAAGTAAAATTCAGCGTGTTAAGCTGTTTTAAATATTTTAAATATTTTTGTATTTTGTATATCTATTATGTTATATGTTATATTATATTGTGTCTGTCAGTCATGTGATTTTGGCTGCTATCATGTGACTGTTTTTTGCTCCTATTTAAAGCAAGCTGCTTTTGTTTGAATGATTGTTAGTATTGAAGAAGGGTTTCACCCGAAAGCTTTGCTGTGATATATTAAATTGTTTTCTGCCTACGTTTGTTTGTTTGTTTGGTAAAGACGGACAACACCACTGTTATGTGGTACATAAACAAGCAGGGGGGTACCCATTCATAGCCCCTCTGTAGACTAGCCATGGCTCTGTGGAACACAGCCTTGAGCTACCAAGTGCATCTACAGGCTCAGTTCCTGCCAGGAAAACTAAATACACTGGCAGACGATCTAAGCAAAAGTCTCATGGACCCACACGAGTGGAAGCTGGAACCAAAGATTTTCAACATGTTGATCAACAAATGGGGGAGCCTGGATATAGACCTGTTTGTCTCCCCCCAGAACTACCAATTGGACAAATTCTGCTCAAGGACTCCCCACAAACAAGCTTGGAAAGTGGATGTTCTGTCCTTCAGCTGGAAAAATCTATCAGTTTATGCCTTTCCTCCTCTGCCTCTCCTCTCCAAAGTGCTACTAAAGATCAAACGGGACAAACCAAGGATGATACTGATTGCACCAGACTGGCCACACCAACACTGGTACCCCCTCTTGCGCAGTGTGTCATAGCTGGCCCCATGGCACCTACCTCAGACCCCTACTTTGCTGTCTCAGCAGGAGAGCCAGATTCTGCACCCCCAGCTGCAAACCCTGAACCTGGCAGCCTAGCTAATTACCTAATCTCCCCGTTACCATCCCTCAGTAAACAAGTGTTGGATGTCATTTTGGAGGCAAGGAGGCCTAGTACTAGAACATCTTATGCTGAAAAATGAAAAAGATTCTGTGCCTGGAACCAAACTCAAGGGATGGCCACATCAGCACCCAATTTACCTCAGATTCTTCAATACTTAACTGAGATGCTTCACAAGGGCCTTTCCTTTTCCTCAATTAAAATTCACGACTCAGCCATTTCAGCTCATTACAACACAGAACCACCCCTCTTTTCTCACCCACTGCTCAAACAGTTCCTCAGAGGGGCCAAAAACTTAAGACCACCCAGGAGAGCCCCAACTCCAGCCTGGGGCCTTAATTTTGTATTGGAAAAACTCACTCTTCCCCTTTTGAGCCAGCTGCAGCTGCAGAGTTAAAATTCCTTTCTTGGAAAATAGCTTTCCTTTTAGCAATCACTTCAGCAAGAAGGGTATATGAATTACAGGCCCTTACAGCAGTGGAGCCTTTCATCATCTTTCATGCAGACAGGGTGTCCCTCAGGACCAGTCCCTCTTTCATGCCCAAGGTGGTTTCCAGTGTGGCTCTTTACCAGTTCATTCATTTGCCAACCTTCTTTTCTAATCCACAGAACAAAGGGGAACGGATACTGCACTCCTTAGATGTGCACAGACAACTTAGATTTTAATTGGACAGGACTAAACCTCAAATGAAAAATGAACAACTGCTGGTGGCATTTGCTGCAGGGGCAGAGGGGAAGGCTATTTCAAAGCAAACCATTTCTAAATCGATAGGCCATTGCATTTATTTCTCCTATAAGCACCATGGGAAACCTATCCCACAGGGGATTAGACCCATTCAACCAGGGCTGCATCTACCTCTACAGCCTTTCTCAGAGGTGTCCCTACCAGAGACATCCTAGAAGCTGCTACCTGGAGTTCTATACATACTTTCACCAAGCATTACCATTTGCCAGTTTTCTCTAAATCCAGAGCTGGCTTTGCCACTGCAGTCTTGCAGGGCCTTATAGCTGGTCCTAATGCTATCTAAATTCCTCCTCCCATCCTTAGCTTTGGGAATCTACCCAAAATGTGATGATTGCAACAGTGAAACATGAAGAACATAGTACAGTTGTGTACACTTACCATAAATGTAGATGTTCGAATGTATTCACTGTTGCAGTCCTGATTACCTTCCCTCCAGCCCCCTGACTTCCTTTGGCTATACCGCTATTCTCCTTTACTATACTTAAAAGCTTTTTGGTGTATTTGCTTTTTTGTTGGAGGTATAACCTTGTGTGTGTGTGTGTGTGTGTGTGTGTGTGTGTGTGTGTGTGTGTGTGTGTGTGTGTGTGTGTGTGTGTGTGTGTATATATATATATATATATATATATGTATATATATATATATATATATATATATATGTATATATAGATATTCAATTGCTTCCCATTAAGGGAGGCACCTGACATCTGGGGCAAGAAAAACTGATGCAATGGTGTCAGCTGCATGGTTTATACCCCTAATTACTGACGTCACAGAAGATGAGAAAGCAACCAATGCAGGACCCAAGACTTTGATAATCAGGCCGAGTGAGGGCTACTGCAAGCAGATAACCCAAATGTGATTACTGCAACAGTAAATACACTCGAATATCTATATTTTTGGTAAGTGTACACAACTGTAATTTCTCTTTTAGGTAAGCCTGAACATCAGCTTTATGCCCTACATTACACAGGGACTGTATGGTGATGTTCGGCATGCCTTTTAAATTCAGAAATCTTTTGGAAGACTGGCCAGACGTCGGGCTTCCGAGGGAGGGAATCCCCATATTGTGGAGAACACTGCAGCAGTGAGTGTAAGGATATCAGTATAGCCCTACCAAAACCTAAACTCTGTCCATAAAACTACCTCCAGTTCCCAACTTGACTCCTCACTCCATTACCCTAAAACACCAGTCCCCCTTCTTAAACCTAAAATTCCAACCACCCTCTCTAAGCCTAAATTACTGGATTGGTTCCTAAGCCTAAAACTCGGCCTGCTCCCTAAACCTAAAACTGCCTTCCTTATTCCTATAATCCCCATCCCACTTTCTCCTCATGGCTGCTTGCCCAAATTCATATTTGAGTCTGACCGTGGGCTACAGCCTACATGAGCTACAAGATGTTTGACTCCCTGGTTTTGAAACAGTGATTTTCGAGTGCTTGCAGTGTTCCCTGCAGCATGAAAAGAGTAAAAATGATTAAGGCATGCATTACTAGATCTGTAGAACCCTTCCACACTTATGACTCATGTGCAGATTTTATTTAATGATCACCCATCAACTCTTATCTTGAACCACAGATCTAATTTTCATCCAGGCTGGTATGTTACTGACCAGGATTAGATCTCCCCGAGAAGTACCCCCATTATGCAAGGCAATATTCCAGCCTGCAAGTCATTTCTTAATATTGGTTCTCAGAAAAGAGAATCCTGGAAAATGGTCCAAGATCTTTTCTTCCTAAATACCTTTCTAAAGATTCCCTCTTGGATGTTTTCCCTCCAGACTTTGTTTCCCCTCTTTCTCCCGCAGGCTTTTCTGGTATCCCTAGAGCAAAAGGATGGCTATCTTCATATTCCCATTCACCCTCTATTCAGGAAGTTTTTACATTTCCCTGATTCTTTCTCACATTTTCAGTTCTCCACTTTGCCCTTTGTATTTCTATGGCCTCAAGAGTGTTCACCAAATGTTTCTCCTATCTTAGCTTTTTGTAGGCTTCAGTGAATCCAGATATTCCCATATCTGGACGATCTGCTTCTTCAGGCTCCCTCCCAGCCTCAGCTTTTCCAGGATCTGCAGTTCACCATGTTCCTTCTGCAAAGTCTGGGATTCACCATCGGTCTCAACAAGTCAGTCTAACTCCTTCTCAAGACCAAAGTTTTGTGGGCTGCAGACTTTAGACCATACCAGTGTTGGCCTCTCTTCCTTCTTACAAGGTTTTTTTCAGTGACAGCTTACTTCCAGTCCCTGTTCCTCTTTCTTTCAACTCTGTAAGAAAATTTCTCAGAATCCTGGGTTCATAGCGTCTGCCATTCCCATACTCCCATTTGCCAAGCTTCACATGAGGAAACTTCCATGGTACCTAAAAACGGTTTGGCTCCAGCATTTTGTCCTCAGGAGTTTCCATTTCCCTTGCTTCCTTGTCTCAAACTTAAGTTGCAGTGGTGGATTCATCAGGTTTCTCCTCAATCCAGAGCTACCTTTTCAGACTACTGCCCCTACTCAAGAGCTGTTCACAGATGCTTCCCATCTTGGTTGGAGATCCAACAATCTTGAGGGTTTAGGGTCTTATGGTCTCTTCATCAGAGGTCAGGCCACATCAGCATAAAAGAAGTAAAGGAGTTAATTCTTGGTGTTTAGGCCTTCCATTCTATTTGGTCTCCAGGCCCTTTAAGCGTCTTTACAAGCAACACCAGTCATATGTTACATCAACAAACAGGGGGGCAAAAGGTCTTTTCTTCTTTGCAGACTAGCCCTTCAGACCTGGTATTCAGCTGTCTGCCATCAGGTAACTTTTTAGGTACTTTACATTCCTTCAGAACACAACCTTGTGGCAGACTCCATGAACAGGTCCTGGACACTACCTCATGAATGGATGTTTCACAAAGAGGTGTTTCTGGACATTGTACATGGTGGGATATTCCTCAAATGGATCTTTTTGCCTCCCATCTGAAGTGACATCTTCCTTGCTTTTGTTTCAAGTCCCATGTCCTCTGACTTGGAAGTGGATGCCATGTCTTTTTCTTTGAAGGGGGTGTTTCTGTATGCTTACTCTCCTCTTCCTCTACTTCCCATGGTACCACACAAAATCAGAAAGAACTCTCCAAGAATCTTTGCTGGTGACTCCCTTTTGGCCCAGACAGTAGTGTTTTCCCATTTCTCTTTCACCTGACCAGGGGAAATCATCACAAGCTACCTTACCAGATGGATCTTCTCACACAAGACACAGGGTCTCATATTTACCTTCATTTGTCCGCTCTTCAGTTGATACTTTAGGTGATAGGATTTTGATCCCATTCAGACACTGCTTTTTGGAGGATGTGCTTAAGGTACTGCAGGAGGTCAGGAAACCCACCACCAGAAAGCCTATATTGCTAAATGGAAAAGATTTTCTGTTTGGTGTCTCAAGCATCACCAGGATTCTTCTCAGTAGGGGGGTCCCTTTGGTTCTTTCTTACTTGTGTGGATTGCTCCTTGCTAGTTTGGCATATTATTCTGTTAAAGCTCACTTGTCAGCAATGTCTGCTTGTATGCTTGTATGCCTTTGAACCCACCACTGGCCTCTCATTTTGAGGTCAAACATTTCCTTAAAGTTGTCCTTCACATCAGGCCCCCATAAAACCTATTCCTTCCTCTTGGGATGTTAATTTTGTCCTTGAAAAATTGACACATTCTCCTTTTGAGCATTCTTGTTGTTCTTGTTTACAGCATTTCTAACTGGAAGACTGTTTTAATAGTTGCTTTTACTTCAGCCAGGAGAATGTGTGAACTTCAGGCTGTAATGGCAGCTCCTCCCTTTTTGTTTTTTTTTCATATAGACAGGGTGTCTGTGTGTAATAATCCTCCTTTTTGCCTAAGGTGGTCAATGATTTGTCTCTTAATCAGTTTCTCCAGCTGCTTTCTTTTTTTCCTTCTCTGCAACCTTGGATTTACATAGGTAGCTCAGATATTGTTTGGATAAAAGAAAAGTTATCTCCAAATCTGAACAACTTTTTATTTCTTTTCATTCCAGGACATTGTGTTTGGCTGTTTCTAAGCAGGCCATCTCCTCCTGGACTTCTAAGGTCATTTCCTTTGCTATTCTTTTCATGGTAAACAGCTTTTTCCTTCAGGTTGAGCTCATTATATGAGGGCAGTAGCCTCTTCTGGGGCTTTCTTCAAGGGTTTGGATATTAACTCTATCCTTGAAGCTGCTACTTGGTCCTCTGTCTACACTTTTACTAAACATTACAAGTTGGATGTCATTTCCAGAGCTAGGGCAGGATTTCCCAGGGCTGTCATTCATGAGGTTGTGGAGAGCTCCACTGTGTCTTCTTCCACCCATCCTTTACAGTAGCTTTGGTACTTCTCCCATAGATGAATACTGCAGCAGTGATACGGAAGGACTTAGTAAAATCTTACTGTAACACTTGATGTCCTTTCCACTGTTGCAGTATTCAGACCCTCCCTTCTGCCCTTTTATTTATCTTTCTTATGTTGGGAACACTTTGCTGGTTGATGGATCTTTATTACTTTGCCCTGTTGTGGCTCCTGTTTCTCTTTCCTTCTGTATGTGCATGGTTCCCATTCTCCTAGGGGTGCTCTAGTTCTCCTGGAGCATTTCAGTTGTGAGTGTTCAGTGTACGTTTGTCACCTTTATGCCCTACACTTGGGTGGGAACTATACAGCAGATGTGTGACACTGGGAGGATGTTAAGGCTTTGTTATACTGGCCAGATATTAGGCTAGTGAACAGCAGGACATCCACTGTTATGGTAAGATTTTTCACAACTGTACTTTTCTTCAGAACAGATTTTTGATGTCTGCTTTCAGCTCCCAACTTCCTATGCTGGTCAACAAACTCCTCAATCTGATGAGAGTGAATGTTTAAAATACCTCAGTTGTTTAGGAGATCATGATGCTGTTGCTCTAATTTTTGATGAGTAGTGAAGACATCACACTTTTTTTTTCATTTATTCCTTTGAGTTGTATGTCCATTTGGACCTCTTGCTGCAAATTGGTTAGAGGTGTGAGGGGGCATGTAGAAGAATATGTTCCATACCACTCTTCAAGCTTTCACCTGACAATTTTGATTTTTGTTTGATCTCTTGCTGAGCTTACCACAAGGTCCAGGTGCATTCTGCCTACAGAATTTGCAAGTCAGTAAATACTGCAGTAAGTTGCTGCCGGTGAGACTTGCATATTTTAGCAATGACCCATGACTGGATGTGGGTATCACAGGATTAACCCATGTTTCATGTGGTTTGATCACAAGGGTGAAGCCCAAGTGATCATACAAAGCCAGCTGTGGCCTTTGAACCTAGTGAGTTATTGCTATTTTATAGTGACATTTTGTGTATGAACCTTTGCTGTAGATGATGCACTGTTGAAGTGACCCCCAACCCCATGTGGAAAAATGGGAAATGGGTTGTGTATAGGTGGATGAATGAATGAATAGATTTAAGAAAAAATGCTTACCTTTCTTAAATAACGGTGCTTTAGAATTGTTCATGTTCTTACTTGTTTACTGATGTACTGCTCATGTGTATTGTACGTATGTCCTTACACTTGAACAGTACTTTATTGCAGTGTAATGCAGTCGATGAGGCACAAAGAATTGACCTCTGCAGTGATCTGGATGTTTCTAATTTTTATTTGTTTATTTTTAGTTGAAAATATGAACTCTGTAAACATGTTACTAGAAAAGAAAAATAATTAGCTAAACAAAGTCATACTGAAACAAAATAAACAAGAAAACTGCTCAAAAGAATGGTTTAAAGCTTTATTAACTCACAACAGTAAGTGATTTTTAACTTTACAATAACTTAAGACTTCATCAAAGTAGTCCAAACTCATTTAACTTTAATTAAATATAAGTTCAACCTTATCATATGCTAAAATTCAACCAATCAAAATAATGTTTCAATCTTCTAGATTTAAGCATGCATGTATAATTCTCCACATTTAAACCTGGGATTGCATAATCATTTAATAAAAATTGCTAATATAACTTTTATTTCTAATAAGTTATCAACATCACCACCCCGTAAACCTAAACAATACTATCTAACACAAAAAGTATATTTTATGCCTAGACAAAGCATTGTCAATATCTCCATTTCTCATTACATAAATATGCTGACACATTCTATTCTTTAGCATTTTAGTGGTCTTCCATATATAAAAACATTCACGTGTATAGCACTGGGCATAGTAAACCAAATTATGTGAATTGCAGTTAAAATATCCTGGACTGGCATAAGATCTATCCATAGAGGTAGTGCAGTTAGAAGGACTGACTACAACAGATACAATTATAATATTTGTATGTAACTATCTTACTACTAAACACTTTAGCCTGAACTTAGTTTTTTATTAAATAAATCATTCAAGTTCATACTACATTTGTTAACAAAACTGGCTCACTACGTAAAGTATTAAAGCATCTGGATAAGCTTTACAATTCTTCTAGTTATCTCTTACAATCAATTTAATTATCATTGAAACAACTGTGTAAGGCAGCAATATAACGTATTTATGTAGCCAAACATCTCCATCTAGTAGCATTTTACAGTAATTATTACAAACTAATAATTCCTGATTATTAACTTGCTTAAATCTCTTATTTAAAATAGTCTCGCATACTGGATCTAAATTATTATCAGGATACCCTATTAAACTTAAGATACCTGTTAAATTAAGATTATTTTTTAACTTATAAATCTCTACTTTAAAAATTGAATCATCTTGTGTATACTTATCTAGTGTCCACATCTGTCCAAAGACAATATTATTCTTCATGTATGATGGCTGCATAGTTGAATAATGCAACCATGTATTATGAATATTACTTTCTTTTCTTCATCAGTTGTTTAATTAATGATAAAATGGAAGTAGTGCCTTTCTAAAAATTGATAAATAATCTTATTCTATCAATTTCACTTTCCCATATAAAAAAATATCATCTATAAAATGTCCATAAAACTTTACATATTTAAAAAAAATTGTGTATAAATATATTGCTCTTCCCTAAAGACCACAAGTAGATTTGCAAAACCTGGTGCCATAGAGGCACCCATAGCAATGGCTGCTAGCTACTTATAAATATTAACATCAAAAACAAATTATTAGTAAGAACACAAGTCTAAAATTGCAGTCTGAGCAGCAGAGTTGCTTACTTTCTAATACTTTAAAACCAACCCATTCCAAACCAATCTGATGTGGAATAACAGAATACTATGACATAACATCAACTGTTATTAGCAAATTGTATGCTCAACTGCAATAATATTTAATTTATTTAATAAATACACCGATTCTGTAATAAAAGATTGACTTACAATATTTTTAACCTTATGTTCAATAAAATTAGATAATGGCTCCATTTTCGAGCCTATTGCTGCTGTAATTGGTCTTGTGGGCAACATATCAAACTCTTTATGAACTTTAGGTCATCCAGATATTAACCTAATGTAGTTTTTTCAACCAAAAATAGTGTAACAGTTATTCAGAAATAAGACCCTCTTGAACCATATCATTTAAATGTATATCCAAAATGCAGAATGATTTATCAACTTCTTTCTTTGTTATATGTAAATAAAATATCTCATAATTTAATAACTTTTACATATTTTTATTGTAATCTAAAGCATCCATTATAACAACCACTCCCCCTTTATCTGCTTTCATTATTCTAACAGTTTTATCTGTGTAGAGAAAACAATGCTTGTATCTGTTCTTCAGGTAAATTATAAATCTTATTTGAAACTAGCATATTTAAAATATTGCTTATATCAGCTTTGCAAGACTTTTCAAAAGCCAAAATAGAGGGGTGAAAGCTTGGATTAAAAACATAAGATTTTAGAATGCAGAACCATTATTAGCAACATAACTATTGATAAAAACAACAGATAAATTCAGTTTTTGGTAACGTCTTTTGAAGAACAGACAGCATCAACAGCATTGTCTTTTCACTGGAAAAATGTCAAGCCCTTTTTTGACAGATATATCTGTTGATGTCAATGTTCTAGTAGTGAAATTTATAATGACAAAATCACCTTTTCTAAAGATGTTAACTTTCTTTTCAGGCTTGACCTGTTTGATGTTGTCTACAAATGTAGAAACTTCAGTTACTGTTTCTTTGAAAATTTTTGAAAGGATCTGTTATTGTTTCACTGCTTCTTCAGTTGACATTGCTTTTGCTGTCTCTGCACATTGTTTTCTGCTTCTAAATGCACCAGATTTCCTTTGGAATTCAAGGCATTCATTCTTTGATAAATCTGAATATTTTGTTGATCTCTTTTCTTGTTGTATCTGCCTTTCAAATTCACTGCTTTTGCATAATTAACCTCTTGTCATTGTGCTAGACACGAAGACCTTCTCTTCAGAACTTCTTTGTAATGGGAGGGTCTAAAAATCTTCTGTTTGCTCAACTTGCTGCATATCATCGGCCTCGTGTAGATCCATTTAAATCCTTCTTTTCATTGTTAATTGTTTAAATTATAAACATTGCCTGTAGCATAATCTTAGAATCTATCTTAAAAACTTCTTAATTTTATCCTTTAAAATAAATAAATAAATATAGTAAAATAATCTTAGTTTAAGCAACCATCCTGATAACATTTTAGACCCAGTAGATGAGACTGTTTTAAGTATGACATTTAAAAAAATGTAACACCTACTGAACAGAAGAAGCTGAGAGGACACAAGGTTGTGAAAAAATGGCTTCTTTTTGAAGGGCTTTGTCTGTAAATATAGATTTAAGTGGAGAGCTGGCTTCAAATCCCGAACTGAAAGCTGTCACTAGTGGGATGGAGTACCCGTAGACAGGTAATACTAACGTCTTACTGGTGGTGAAGACTGACCATCTAAAAGATTATATAAATCCTACCTTGGGAAAGCACTAGATGAATGAGCAGCAGATGAAGTTGTTTATCTGGGGAAGAAAATAGTAGTAGTTATGAGGTGGTGGGAAAATTCAGTTCTGACTCCTCATGCTATATAGAGTCTGAAATGATCAAATTAAGTAAGCATGGTGCTTTAAAGGGGAAAACCTTCATTATTGTAGAAAGAAAAGTGTAATGTAAAATGTTTAATCTTTTAACCCCATAGAAAGTGCTATAATAAAAATCTTCTCTGTTGAAGGAAATTCGATGTGATTCAGCTTTTACGAAAGACTGGAGCCCATCTGTCCTTTGAGGAGCAAAAAGATGTTGGAAATGAATTGTGCAGGTAGGATTCATTATCCATTGCTTGATGCTTATAATGTGCAAGATTTTTTTTTCTGAGTGCTTTAAATAAATGTAACAGCTGTTACCACGTATAAGTTCTAAAGATGAAAGTCTGAAACCTAAAACACATTATAGACCAGATGGAGATCAGGCTTTCATGAGTCAGCGTAATTTGTATTAGACAAAACAATTTTTCTTTAACTGTGTACAGTAAGGTTTTTAAATACTGGAGCTCACTAAAATAATGTGTTGGTGGTTATATTGCATTATTCATTTTGATATTTAGTCAGCCATCTTACCTCCCATCTGTAATTTTGTGATCAGAAATGAATAAACAGATGAAGGTAAGTAAATGGGTATATTATGTGGATTTGAGTGGTATGAAAGACTTGTATTTTCAGTTATTTGAGCTGTTGTGTCTTGTGCATTTTATTGAAGACAATTGCTCTTGTTTTAGATGCTTGTACATATTGAAGATGTGATAGCTGCATTTGATTTTTGTTTCCTTACAATGTATGTCTGTTTTGTAACCATGTCTTAATTTAAATATTTAATTGTTTCATGTAATTACATAAGTGCAGACTGATGTGACATCAAAGATCCTCCTCAGTGGGTCTTTGCTTAGATTTGTCTTCACCAGTCGCCATTCAGCAAAAATGTTAGAAGATGGATGTTCAGACACATCCATGCTCTTGTACTGCTATACGCTTTGAGATAATGCACTCACTAGCTATGTAAATATATATGTTACATAAAACTGCTTGCTCTTTTTTTGGTATTCATACAATTCAAGATCATGATCATTTCTGCAGTCACTAAAGTTCTGAGATCACATGCCTGAACAGCAGCACTCTAAAGTATCTTTACTGCTATCAAACTACAGTCTAGCATTCAGACTGGTAGCACTTTTATTGCCTTGGAAAAAAGAGAGAGATCCAGTAATTTAATTCTGCCACTTAGAGGTTCCATAGGCAGGATGTTTTAGTATAACTTGAGACCAAAATGATGACAGCCACCAAGACCTCCTCACAAGGGTCCTTCACACAGGCAAAGGTATAATTAAAAGCACTACCAAAAGGATGGATGAAACACTCTGAGATCAGGTCAAGGACTTGTTCTCAAAAAAGTCAGTTCAGCTGTACAAGTACTGAGCTTGTTCTCGGTGACTGAGGATTTTGGGCATGCACTAGTTTTCAGCATCAGTGAGAAATAAAGGGATACGATGATTCCCCATATACACCTGGGAGGAAGTAGCAACCTGGGGTTCTTACACCACCAGGTGCCAGTTGATTGGTTAGAGCCCACAATCAACCATCCTGAGCCCGGGAGTGACTTCTTCAGTTACCAGGTCCTAAATCAGCAGTGCTCAAGACCAAGGCTACTTCTGCAAGGTGATCTTCCGGGACCCATTTGAGAAGGGTGCATTGGATCATCTGATGCCAACTTGCATCACATGGTTTAGATGTGAAGGAAATGTTTGCTGTCTAGTGGGAGCTTGAAATATGGGGGCAGGTTTTCACACTTCTTAAGTATTGTATTAAGCCAGACCTGGGCAGTGATGTAAGCCAGACCTGGACAGTGATGCAGGCCTCTCCCTAGTCTACATTGACTTCAACTGATGTTGGAGACTACTTCAGTTCCTTCTAGGTTATGGCTGTCGAGGGTATCTAACTCAGGGAGCAGAAATAAGACCTATTGTGTGATCCAGGGTCAAAAGCAGAACAGCATAAAAGAGTAAGGGAGTTAGAGGCAAGATATTGGTTGTTTCTCTCTGTGAAGTTCATTAACTGTACTTATGGTCAGCTGCTGCTTTACTAATGAAGGGTCTAGCTTGTGCACATCAGGCATCAGTCAGCAAGTTGCAGTCGTAACAGCCACCTTAAGCGGATAGTATGTTGTGGTATCTGCACTGCTTCTTGTGAGTGAGTATCTTGAGCATACCCTCCTCTGCCTTCTGCAGTGGAGTGAACCTTTGTATCACCCAGCATGGGTTTGGTCTCCAGAACTCTAGAAATTGAATAAACTTGTTCTTGGGTCTCCAGTGGAATTATCAGCCAAGGATCAGGAGACTTCACTGAGTCTTCTAACATCTGCAGGGCCCATGGTTCAGACTTGCATATTGAATGTCTGTCATCTTCAAGAAATCTATTGGCGTCTGCACTCACAGGTGTGGAAGTGCACCCTTAAGGAGTTTGACAAAACTACAGTGACAGGGTACCTGAACAGACAGGGGGAACACAATCCTATCCCCTATGTCAAGAGGCTTTTAGGGCATGGCAGTGCCTTTGCAATGCTTTCTGATAGCAGTGCACATCCTGGTGAAAACCAGCATCCTAGGGGATAATCTAATCAGAAGCATTTTGATGCCTGACAAGTCATCCCTCAACTCAACAGTAGAAGCACATATTTCCTTGTTTCTCTAGCCATGTTGCAACCTATCTGTGACTTGTTTCAGTACCAAATGCAGCACCTTCTTTTCCCTGATCCCATCTGAGGGACTGTTACAGAGGGATACTATTCTGCATGCTTAGCCCCCAGGTCTTCTGTATGCTTATCCTCCCTCACCCATGATGACCACGTTTCTGCAGAAAATTACCCTTTGCAAAGTGATTGTAATCATCATTGCTTCCTTCTGGGCCAAACAAATGTAGTTCCCTTTCCTGTGGCTCACTTTCTATACCCCCTTAGGGTTTTGAACCCAGCTGCTGATCTGAAATCACATCCTTCTGGCAGCCTCACCTGAATCTGAAATACCTCAGGTTAATCGCTTAGTTTGTCCAGTTTCAGCAATGGCTGGGGATCCCAAGCTTACCACAAGAGTTCTACATATCCTGTCTTCTACTAGAAGAGTTTATGACTGCAAATGAAAAAGGTTTTCTGTTTGGGCCACTTTCAAGGGATTGGACCACTTTTTCTGCTCCCTTACCAGCTACTCTCAATTTTCTTGTGGGGCTTTTCCAATCTGGACTTAGCTATTGTACCATTAAAGTTCAGATAGCAGCCATCATCACATTCCATATTAGTCAAAAATATCCTTTGATTGCATCTTTAAGACTATCCAAGTCTGTTTAAAGGATACTTACCTCCAGTAAATAATATGGTTCCTCCTTTAGATCTGCCTTTCCTCCTGCAAGCCTTGGCTAAACCTGCCTTTGAACCAGTGGGTGCAGTGACTGTTTCTGATTTCCAAGCCTTATCCTGCAACCTTAGATTCTCAGCTAGAGTGTCTTCTGCGTGGAGACATGTGTGAATGGGCGTACCTTCGTTGGCCTGGCAAGCCGGTACGTAAAAATCAACTGCCAATCATTAGTGGACCGGAGTTCCGCTGTGGCGACCCCTAACCGGGAAAAGCCGAAAGACACAAACACACAAATCCTGTAACCTTCTGTGTACTATCTTTCACAAAGACAGGGTTTCATTGAGAGCAAATCTTTCTTACCTATGGTGGCTACCCATTTTCTTTCCTAAATTCACAACAAAGGGGAATATATATACTTCATTGCTTGGAAGTTCATCATCAATTGAGATTTTTATTTAGGCAGAACAAAATAATTCAGAAATGCAGACTAACTTTTTATGTCTTTTTTTAAGGGCTAAATCTGGAAAAAAAAGTTTCTAAGATTACGTTGTCCAGTTGGCTTTCCTATTTTATTTCCTTTGTTTATTTGTCTAAAGGTATGCCATTTATGTATTAAACCAAAAGCCCATTCCATAAGAGCAGTTGCTATTCCTATAACCTTTTTTGTTTGTACACTTTTAGATGATATATGCTTAGCAGCTACTTGGGCTTCTACTCATATGTTTGTAACTCATTACAAGTTGGATATTCAGTCTAGATCCCAGGCATTCTTTGGCTCCACCATATTGCAAAATGTTCTCTCCTGGAACCAGCCAACTCTCTGCCTGGGGACTCTGTCCCACAGGTTGAGGTAGACGGATGAAGACGACAAGGATCTAGCATTATGGTTAGTATATAACTGTCATTTTCTTCACTCCTTATCAATCTGGGATTCCAGATAAATGTGGCAAAGTTCTCCTTGATACTGTCGCATAGGATTGTATTTCTGGCCTGCCTTATTGACCCTTCTCTGCAAAAGATTTTCCTTATCCAGGAAAAGGTGGATTTCTATCTAGAAACTTTCCCCAGTCAGTCTTAGATTTCGGCCAAGGAGTATCTCAGGATCTTAGCGTCCATGGCTTCTATGATTCTAATGATTCCTCTTGCCAGGTTTCACATAATAATTAAAAAAAAAAATCAGTGGCTTCAGAAAAACATGTGGACACAAGATTCTTATCCTGTGGAATTTTATATTTCAGTTTTGGGCTTTGTCAAAAAGGAAATGCACTGGTAAAGACAACTAATGACTCAGAATCCAGGTCTCCTCTTTCATCCTCATTTCCCAACTCAGTCTATAACTACAGATGGCTCAGGTTTTACTTGAGGCACAGCTTCTATTGTGGTGAGGGTGTTAGGCATATGAATGTCTTCAGACTGACCAAAACACTTAAATGGTCAAAGAGATCTTAGCTGTGAACCATGCTGTAAAATCTCTTCATCATGTGTCCCCAGGACATCTGCAAGTGATTGCAGACAAAACTATGGTGGTGTGGTGCATATAAAATGTTGGTGCCAGATATTACACTCTGTGCATGCTGGCTGTGATAGCTTGTGGTATTTGGTTTGTGACACATGGCTGAAGTGGCGTTCAGCTGCGGAGAAATATGGCTGTTGCGATTTTCCTGTGGACAAAGAAAAAAAATGTGGTGCCATGTCCACAGTTTTAATAACTAAATACACAAGGTGACATGGGACAGTAGGCAGGACAGCAGGCATCGGCATCAGCAGTAGGCTGGCCAGGGGGCATATCACTGACATTTAAAATGAAATGCACAATGGGCAGTACCTTTATAATTGGTGTGCGTGGACCACTCCCACCTCCACACTGTCTAGGGAACATTACCTAAAATGCATACTGGAGCATAAATGTGACTGCAGTAGCACACTTCTAGATGTTGTAGTTACATAAGAATCTACTGCACACTGAACACAACACTCATTACCTCTTCTGTCCCCATGCACTTGGGTGTTAAAGCTGTGGGCATGGGAATGGGTGTTTTGCTTTGCTCACAGGACATTTACAACAGCCATGTTTCTCTGCAGCTGAATGTCACTTCAGCCATGTGTCCCCAACCAAATGTACCACAGGGGAGTGTTTCACTGCCTAGGGCCTGAACCTTCTTCCATTGTTTATCCATCCAAGCATCTTACATTCTATCGTAGCAAAATGGCAGATAAGCTGAGCAGGACCAGGGTGGACCTTAAAGAATGGAAATTGAAAGGAGGTCTTCCAGGAATTGATCCGTTTGTGGAGAGCACCTTAAGTAGATCTGTTCACCTCCTTTCAAAATATGCAACTAAACAAATTTTGCACCAGCACTACTTGCTGGCAGGCCTGGAAAAGATTTGCATTCTCAATGTAATGGTTAAACATTTTCCTATATACATTTCCACCATTTCCACTGATTTCTAGGGTAATTCTGAAATTCTGAAGGGCTCTTCAAAAATATTGTGATTCCCTTTTGGCCCAGGCAACACTGGTTCTCTTTTATGGAATTGGCTAAGGTCAATTACCACAAGCTTCATTAAAAATTTAATCTACTCAGACAAAACAAGGGAAGTTTGATACACCATACACTCAGCGACTTCATCTAACTGTCTGGGTGATTCAAGTTTGATAACTTTTAGGCATCTCTTTCTTGAGGGCATGCAGCAGGTAGTAAAAGATGTGACAACATCTTCTTTAAGGAAACATTATATTAGCAAGTGGAAAAGATTTCCTATTTGGTGTCTAGACAGTATCCAGGGCCCTATCAGGAATTATGTGCCACTTTTTCTTAAATATTTGTGTGAGTTACTTTCCTTTGGTGTTTCACATTCCTCTGTCCCGGTTAATCTAGTGGCTATTTCAACATGTGTACCCAAAAATGCTCCCATTTCCTCTGTATTTTCGCTAAAACTGCTGTATGCTATGCTATGGACTATGCTGGAAAAGTTAACTACGTCTCCTTTTGAACTGGCTCACCAGACTGATTTAAGGTACATCACATGGAAGACACTACTACATTCTTCTTTGACCTGTGCAAGAAGAGTATCTGTTGGGTGAACCCTGTAAGGCCTTCCATAGAGATTGGGCTACAAATCCCTCATTTATGCCCAGAGTTGTTTCAGTTTACTTTGAGTCAATCCATCAGTCTTCCTGTGTTCTAGCCAGATCCTCAGAATCAGGGAGAAAATCAAAAGCCATCCTTTGGTGGGGACTGAAGTATCCTCAGTCCAACCTGGCCATACAGGGAGTATGTGTCAGGACAAACATAAGTTCCAACACAGGACTGTTGCAAGTCCAAGTATGTAGAGCAGTCCCTTGAACTAAATGATTATATTTCTAAAAACAATTAAATCCAGTTCGATATCCTTCTTCAAAAAAGAGACTGACTACAGATCATTCCTTTTATAGTTCCTTTTATAAGGTTTATTGGGATACACACTCTCATCTTTGTAAACTTCTTCAGTTCCTGTTTTTGCATCTAAACTTTTCTGTGATCATGGTGCTACTATAAAAGCTGTTACAGATAGGTGTATTACATTGTGAGACAACCCATTTCTACCCAGTTGGTCTTTCACTCACTTAGAATAAAGACATCTGATAGGATGTTAGTCTCATCTTCATATGCATTTGGTGCCTTTCATCTGCTCAGAATGAAGACATCTGATAGGATGTTAGACCCATTTTCATTTGATGTTAAAACAACTTGGGGATGTTTGTGGACAACAAAAAGTTTCTGTAAAACATTTTGTAAAATGCAGTTGGGTAGCCACTTGATTGATTTTGAGTATAAAAAGGGTAGATTTTAGCAACACAGAGTATTTCCAAGGGTTGGGTACATGGACTTGCCAAACACTGCTTGTGAATATCTCCATGCAAATGAGAATGGGTCTAACATCTTGCCAGATGTCTTTACTCTGAGGAGGTGATAGGCTAATCAGGTGGAACTGGATTGTCCCACAGTGCACTATGCCTCGTCTGTAACAGTAGCAACATGATCATAGAAAGTTTAGATGTAAAAAAAAAAATGGAGCTGAAGAAGTCTGCAAGAATGAAAGTGCTTATCCCAATAAACCTGTATAAGGAATAATATCTAGTCATTTTTTTTAATACAAAAGATTTGGAACTGGGTTTATTTTTAGAAATAAAATCATTTAGTTGAAGGTATTGCTGTAAATACTTGGACTCCTGACAATTATGTGTTGGAATTTCAGAACCAGGGAAAAGGATTTTACATACTGTGAACATGCATAGGCCGCTCAGGTACTATCCTGACAAAACTAAGTCCTTTAGAAAAACAGATCAGCTGCTTATTTCTTATGATGGGACAAAGAAAGCACAGTTTGTATCAAAACAAACTGTTGTGAGATGGTTATCCTCACCTGTTGTTTTTTGTTGCTCCCACCATGGCAAGTGCATTCCAGGCAATATCAAGACACAGTGGCATACTAGAAATGGGTAGACTGCAGACATGTTCTAGGGACAGCTGCTTGTTCCTCTGTGCATATGTTTACAAAGCATTGCAAACAAGATTCCTCTTCCGTGTCCAGGGCTGGTTTGCTGGGATTTTTCCCCAGAGGCTTCTAGACCCTTATCCTTCATCCTCCTGGGTTAGATAGGCTTTAGTAATCAACGCAAATAATGAAAAGCTACTGCAGCAGTGACAGTAATGAACGTAGTACAGTTATGTACGGCGCTTACCATTACGGTAGATGTTCAAATTACTCACAGCTGCAGTAGTCGCACCTGCCCTCCATTCTTGTACTTTTCTATATAGTTAGTTGTTGGAGGTAAAGTTACTTTATTTCTTGCTGTTTATATCTTTTAGCGATTCAGGATGAGTAGGCTCTCTCTTAAAGTTATCTACACTCTGACTGCTGATGTCTGGTCAATTAGCAGTCACAGTGTGGGGGTGGGAGGAGAGACAGAACTCTTTGAAGCTGACCAGCTGTTGTATCCTGGGCAGGGTACAACCCAAATATTCAAAGGCTACTGCGGCAGTGAGGAATTCTGACATCTACTGTTTGGTGCATTTAACTCAGACAACTGTACTTTTTGCCAGCTCGGATCTGACAAGAGACCGAAAGACCCATCAGTTGTATCGGACAAATGACGATTAAAGGGTCTAACATTATGGTAAACATATAACTTCCTTTTTTTTTTCTTGTTTCAGAAATGTTTCTGTGCAAGATATTTTAAAAGCTGGCATATGAAGCATAGTTCTCACTTTCAGAAAAGAAAAATACAAGGTGGATGCACGGTGTAGTAACAGGTTTTGGCATGGGTGCAAACACCAAACCACCAATTAGCCAGAAAACTATAAACTGAAGAAAACCAGACCGGAAGCCAGGAGATGTGAATACTCCAGTGGGGTACAAAAAAATGTAAAATCCAATATTCTGGGTACGTTTATCTGTGAAAAACACACTTTATTTAATCATAACACAAATAAAATTAGCGATTTCATTTCTACCTTAAGAAATTCTTCAGACAGTTTAAAAGAAAGCAGTTCATGTTTAAATACCTTCAGTTAGTGATGACTTCATGCAAACAGCACACCCCCCATGATTTCAGCCAGTGAAAACAAGTATATGCCTTCATACTTATGAATATTTATAAAAGCCATTAAAAACTATAAAATTAGCATTCCAACACATCTCAGAAATTAAATAGGTATCATGTATGTTAAATATAAATACAAAACAGGTGTTTACTTTAAGACCTTATTCAAAACAACTTAATTTAGTTTAATTTTACATGTTTCCATGCATACTAAAATAAATCAGGTCATCTTTTCAGTGCCTTAAACCTAAGAATACTGTTGATAGAAGTACATTCATTGAGACCTGCCAAATGTTGGCCCTTAAACGTAGTTTCCAGGTCAATTCTTTCCTCTCTAGTTGTAATGACCATATTCCGCCCCTTTCACCAACCTTCACCAAGTCCTGCGCAAAGAACTTAAAAGAATGCCCATGAAAATCGATATAATGCTTAGCAAGAGCACTGTTACCATCATTTTTTTCTGATTGCTCTAAGATGTTTGTAAATACATTTTTTTAATTTCCTGTCCATTTTACCAATATAAAAACCTGCACATAAAACACATTGGGCACAATATACCACCCTGTCTGAATAACAGTAAAACGTTTCCACTAGTTTAAATTTAAAACCATTAATCACTGTCTCAACAGTCTCTATACATAGGTGCAATATGGTCAGCACTCACATTTCTTCATAAACCCTTCCCCCTTATACTTAAGCACTCTTTCAAACAAGTCCTTCAAATTTCTACCCCTGTGATATACAATTACAGGTCCAGCACTTATTAGGTCTCTCATTTCACTTTCATACTGTAAAATTTTCCAATTTTTCTGCATAATATGCCTGATATGTTTGCTTTTAGTCCCAAATGTGGTAACAAAGGAGCATGCATAGTTTTTCTTATTTACAGATTTAACACTTAGAAGCTCAGTACCAGCTTCAGTACTTACATAACTTGTTTCATTATCAACTTTCACTGTCAACCTAAAACCCTTCTATCCTTTAAAGATGGGTTCAGAATGACTACTTTCTCTTTTATTAATAACTTCTAACATGATCTCATATACAACTGCATATGGGTAACCTTGCTTTAAAAGCATATCTTTCAATGTCTCACATTCTTCTAAAAATAACTCGAATGTTGACACCATTCTTGCCACCCTCATGAACTGCCCTTTAATGACTGCTCCCTTCTGCTTGAATGGGTGGGTGCTTGAAAAGTGTAAAAAAACATTTGAGTACATCTCTTTTTGAAAAATTCTAGTGACAAATCTCCTATTTGTCATATTTTTACTCAAGTGTATATCTAAAAAGGAGATTTCTTGCTGATCCACACAGTGGGAAAATTTCAAAAATTGTGTGGTACTGTTCAAGTAAACCGGAAACTCCTCAATCAATAATTTAGGACCCTTCCGCAGAATAAACAAGTCATCCAAAATCATGTATACAGTTGGCAGAGGCAGAATTAAACAAAAGCAAACACTGCCATTGCAACATAACAATGTTGGCATAAACTCCACCACATGCTTCACCCATAGCAACAACTCTCTGAAAAAAAATATTCCTTCTCAAAAACAATAAAGTTATTTTTAAGGCCATTTCCAACAGATGTTCCAACAAATTAATTTCCATTTGCAGCACCCCCTTATAAACTAAATGCTTACAAAACCATTCCAAACCAGTATTATGTGGAATGACTAAGTACAGGTCCCTTACATCATCCGTAATAAACAAACACATACTCTTCTTTAAACTCAATGTCATTGAACTTATTCAAAAAAATCCCAAGAGTCCCTACAAATACTGGGCTCCTCTGAGACCAATTTCTTACATTTAATGTCAATAAACGTAGCTAAAGGATGAGTAATAGAGCCCCTTGCATCAACTATGGGGTGCATCAGGGGTTGCTGTACTTTCTTATGCAATTTGGGTAAACCAAACATCATGGGGGATGATAGGGTGGGGTATAGACAAATAATTATACTTAGAAATTGAGATGCTGCCCTCACAGCCTTGTAGGCTGCATGTAGTTGGTTCAGGGAGCTAGATTCATAGGAGTTTCCAGATAAAATTTCTTTCATTTTGCACACGTAGTCTGACCAATTCATAACCACCAGCTCACCACCTTTGTCAGGTTTCATAAACCTAACAATGGGGTTACTGATCAAATTCTTCATCTGCTTTCTTTCTTCCTGATTTAAATTATCTGCCCAGTGTTTCCTATTCGGATTCATATTACAGAAATCAATTTCAGACATCTTCCAAGAGAATTCTAGAGAGGCATTTAAAGGTGGGTTGAAGGTACTGGAAATGTGGAAAGGATCCGTTACCATATCAACATTGTGAAACAGCATTTTAAAATTCAACTTCCTAACAAAAAGCCTTAGATCAATCAACAGATTGTTCCATCTACACTAGTAGATTTCGACAAACATCAAACCCTTAGCAAACAAGTCACAAGCAAAATTGTCTAAACATAAAGATGAATATACTTTAAAATAACCCTCAGAGCTGCATACAATTTCAACAGGTGGAAGGCTAAAAACATCATTCTGTGAAAACTGTTCCTTACTTAAAATCTGTTCTGGAACCCTTGTCTCGACTTCCCTCTTCTCTGATTGAATCCTTCCCTCTTGTGGTGTCCTCCTGCCCGTGCATAATGTGTTGACCCAAAGTTCTGGCCCGGTTGTTTGCTCTTCAAACGCTCCGAACATCGGGAGGGGGAATTTTCTTCCCCTAAAAAATCATTCTCTTCACCTTCATTACCTTCACTGAAATCATGTACATTATCAGCAGGGACGCTTGTGTGCAGAACATGTGTTTGGGGTACACCAGATTGTCTATTACCAAGTTTACTCCCCCACTGTTGAGAAACTGGGGGCAGGGGATACTCTTTATTTTCTGCATAGGCCTTTTGGTCGCTTAAGAGCTTTTTTCATGTTCCTGTTCATAGTAATATCAATTTGTTCATCAATACTTTTAAAAATTCTAGTGTACTCAGTCTTGAACTCCCTATAAGAGGAGTCATTTACCAGATAATTGTCCACATGTAACACTTGTTCTCTTAAAGAATTAATCAGCAAATTATTGTGTTTTACTACTAATGCCATATATTCCATTCCATGCCTATTAAAAAGTTCAATTAATTCCTTATGAAACATAGAGCCCGGGACCAGGCCTGTTGGAAAACGCCACATACACAGGCCTTTAGGTACAATTTTTAGTTTTAAACATTCTGAAAAATAAATGTTACCCAGTTACAATTTCTTAATTTTTAGTAACAAATAGTCCAACTCTGAGAGGCTGTTAAGCTAACTGTTGGTCTTCGCTCATCTTCAAAACTAACTGCAGTTTTTAACCAGTCGTTTAGAATAGGCACGTTTCTAGTCCCATTTAAAACAGTACATGCATGCAAAGATTTGTTCTCACTGGCTGAAATCACAGGGGGGGGGTGCTGTTTGTATGAAGTCATCATTAACTGAAGGTATTTAAACATGAACTGCTTTCTTTTACACTGTCTGAAGACGTTTCATATGGTAGAAACAAATGCGCTAATTTTGTGTTTTGATTAAATGAAGTGTGGCTTTCATGGATAAATGGAGTTAGAATATTGGATCTTACATTTTGTTTGTACTCCACTGGAGTGCTCACATTTACTGCCTTCCGGTCTGGTTTTCTTCAGTTTAAGGTGTTGGCATCCTGCTATCCTGTAACTGCCCACTTCCCATGTGTGTATCAATACTGCATGAATTGTTACCTTAATGTTATCATTTACTGCTATAGTGACTATATCTGAAAAAGGTGTTCCAGTTGTGGGTAAGATACTTGTTATAACAGTTGATTTTCAAAGAGTAGTCATAGTAACAGCAGTAAAACTACCCTTTCTGTCCCCCCCTGAGGACCTTGTATAGCTATTTACAACTTTATGTGACAGCCTTGTTCAATTTTCGAGGTATTGTGAAAAACAACCATTGCATCAGCTTAAGCTTATGCAGGGTTTATGAAACTGTAGTCTGAAAAGCTGACAATGGTGAGTGGGATATAAAATGTTTTGATTAATATTAGTGCCCACTCCTTGAATGTCTGCTGTGGTGCTGTATCTTGTTGACAGCTGTACCTTCTTTTATGTTATAAGAAAAGGGAAGAATGCTTCAAAAGGTGATGAGACACATTTCCTTTAGACCTACTGCTGTATCATAGGCATAATTTATTTATTTATTGACATTTGTTGACCTGAAAAGTCCACTGGGATTGGGACCCATTTTCAGTGGAGGCCCGGGGAGAAAAGCTCCAGGTTGCATGAAAATCATTAGATGAATTTATAAGGAAAACAATCACTAATAAAGCAAGTGAAATAATATAGAAAACTATCTAAACAGCGCATATGTTGTAAAAAGGCGCAATACAGTAACAATGGAAGATTAGCATGTAAGGAAATTAAACAGAAATATTAACAATACAGCTCAAATTAAACAGAAATGTTTAACAATACAGCTCAATTTTTTTTTCTTTTGGGAGGGAAGTAGGAAAAGGGAAAGGTAAGTGTAGCGTGAAGGTAGAATTAGAGATTTAAACTTAAAGGTAGGATAGATATAGCTAGAATCTTATAGCTAAGTGGTGGTAATATGTAGATTATAGGTGACATGTATTTAATGGTAGTATTAAAAGTAGAAAGTGACAGAAGAGAAAATGTGTTGATAGTTGTGTAGATGTTTGGACTAGGATACTAAAGATTAGGGATAACTCATGTGGTGTACCAGTATGACATAAACACAAGTATATTTGCTATGTAAAACAGTTTTGCTAGATTAAGGAGTCTGTGGATATAAGTGAAAAATGCTTCTTCCCCTAGAAATGTGTGAGCAGACAGCTGACAAGGAATTTTCTACTTTTGTTCTTCAATTTAATTTGGGCTCACAATCCCAACGGAAGGATTTTTATGGACTTTAGTTTGTATCCTTCCGCCACTCAGGACACTTGCAAGCACTGTACCATAGTCTCTCTAACTGCAGTAAAAACTCCTGTGTCACTCTGCTTAGTAGTATATCTTTGGCAAGAATTGTATTAGAATTGATACTACTCAATGCTAGAAGTATAAATCTCAAAATGCACTCACCCGAGGCACTCCTTAAAATGGAGAACATCAATATCTGTGCAGTGACTGAGACCTGGTTCAAGGCTCCAGAGAGCACCCCTGCACTACCAGGTACAACTCATACCACACCTTCCAGCCGTGTAACCTGGACCGGAACACCAAAGGCGGAGGTGTGTCCATATTCATTAAGGATATCCACACCTCTAGGCTAGTTGCTCAGCATAATGCAGCCGAGGTTATCCAAGTGCAACTAACTCTGGTCAAAACTGCAATCCAAATTGTAGCTGGCTACAGATCCCCCACCATGCCCCAGGATTCCCACTCCTCTTTTCTTGATGTACTGGAAAATATTAGGGTTCAACCAAACACCCTAATAATGGGCGATTTCAATTACCCCACCATTAACTTGGAAAATACTCATGTACCAACTCCTTCGCTCAACGCTTTCTGGAATTCATAAACTCCAGTGCCCTGGGTCAACTTGTCCACACCCCCACCAGGGGCAACAATATCCAAGATCTAGTCATTACCAGCACATGTGACTGGTGTTCCACACCTGAAGTCAATGCCTCATTGGTCCGATATGACCATAAGATAATTACCCAAGATATCCACATCCTGCCCCCACACCCATTAAGAAAACCATGGTAAAAAATGGCTCCAAAGCCAACTTCATGCTTCTTAAGACAGAAGTGGTGAACTTCATGACACCCATGCAGATGGACAATACAGTTACGACTACTGAATCCTACACAATTGCACTTTGTAAGCACTTACACGAGTGCATGGAGTGTGCTATCCCAAACAGAACCAAGATGCTATCCTCCAAAAAAAGGAAGCCAATCTGGTGGTCCCCTGCCATAAACAAACTGTACAACAGAAGGAAGAAACTGTTGCAAAAGAGAGTAAAATCCCATGAGTGGAGGAACTCCCTGGTCAGCCTCAGTAAGAAGCTGCGATCCCTGATAAAATCCTCCAAAGCTAGTTACGAAAACAAAATCGCCACTCATTCTAAAGACATCCACAAAGTATTCTATAGCTATGTCAAGAATCTCAATAGCAACACTCAGATCTACTCTGAGTTACAGCACAATGGCACTAAATGTACATACCCAACTGATATTGGCAACGTCCTGGCAGATAGGTTCAGTGCTAACTTTACCCCCCTCTCACCCCCTAAAGAGCCCATCTCTATACCGGAAGAATGCAAAGTTCCTGTAATCACAGCTGCACAGGTAAAAACCACACTCTCCAAAGCCAAGAACACAGCATCCATGGGACCAGACAACATCCCAGGCTGCGTTCTACACGAACTACAGAATGAACTGGCACCCCACCTAAGTACCATGTTGAATCATAGCCTCACCTCAGGCTTTGTGCCTGCTGAATGGTGCACAGCAACGGTTATCTCACTCAACAAGGGGGGAGCCACCACAGACCACAGGAACTACAGCCCCATTAGCCTGACGAGCCTGTTCTGCAAGGCCATGGAATGTATCATCACAGAACTTATAGCATTGGTAATCTCCAAACTCTGGACCCCACCCAGTTCGGGTTTGTAAAAGGCAGATCATGTCTCCTAAACCTGATTGACTTCTTTGAAGCAGTCCCCAAAGCCGTAGACGAGGGTAAGGTGGTTCACACAGCCTATCTAGATCTTGCCAAGGCTTTCTACACCATCCCCCCCTCTGGAATTATAGATAAACTCACTAAACTAGGTATAAATCCCTATGTCACAAGATGGGTTGCCAACTGGCTCACTGACAGAACCCACACTGTGAAAGTAGCAGACTCCAAATCAGACTTCAGACCAGTGACAAGTGGAGTACCACAGGGTTCAGTCCTGGGTCCTCTCCTGTTTGGTATCTACTTCTCTGAAGTACAGGCTAACACAGAAGGTATTTATTAACGGTTCGCAGATGACTGCAAACTAGGAGCCATAATCGAAACTCCTAACGATGTGGACATCCTACAAAAGGGCCTCACTGAGACAGATGCCTGGTGTCAAAGCCATGGCCTCAAGCTCAATGCCAAAAAGTGCATTGTCATACCCTTTAGTAAAAACTCTGTACCCATGAACTACAACATAGGCGGTAGTATACTTAACACCGAAAGTGTGATAAGAGACATTGGGACACAGGTGGACAGTAGTCTCTCCTTTGATAATCACATCACCACAGTAGTCAGGAAATCCTGCTACGTGGCACACCTCATCACAAAAGGTTTCTCATCCAGAAAAAAAGAGGTCATTGTCCCCACTCATTAGACCCATTATAGAGTACAATGCCCCTTTTGGTATGTACCTCATAAGACATCTACAACAACTGGAAAGGCCGCAGAAATACCTCACAAAGAGGATTACCGGCCTCAAACAGATGCCCTACACAGACCGTCTCAAAAAACTCCAGCTTTACTCCATTGCATATCACCTACTCAGAGGTGATCTCTGCCTAACATACAAAGCTATGTCAAACCCAGAGCTGTTGGACATGCTCCACTTCAAGAAATCCCAATCCCTTCGAGCTACACGCTCTCGGGACTTAAACCTTGTCACCACAATAAACAGAACATGCCGGAGGGATAGATTCCTGTCCCAGAGACTTCCCATACTCTGGAATAAACTACCTATCTATATCAAACAAAGCTCCTCATTAGCACTCTTCAAGAAAAATCTTGATGATTGGATGGGAAATTGGAAATTCACCCTGGGGATCACTTCTGTGCCTCTGCTCGACAGTGGCACAGGAAAATAATTTTCTTGGGTGGCAAAAGCCAGGGTACCTTTTTGGCTGGGATTGTATAGTCCCCAGGGCCAATAGCCTAGTACCTACCTATGGACCTACAACAGTTCGACTACCCAGCCTGTATCATTTATTGTCTTTTTCTTGGTATGCATATAGTTCATATGCTAGCTTCTGTTTTAGTGTGTGTAGTTGTGATAGTTTTTGCACACCTATTCACAGTCCACTTGTTATACAAGTATTCTTGTGGTACGGCACGGTAAGAGAGTTAGGCTCAACTGAAAAACTAAAAAGCTCAGCTTTTTTCCGTTACCACAAACTTCCAAGCTTACCAGTTCTCTTTGGCTGACAAACTGCTGTATAGGAATTTTTGTCCAACATTAAATACAGATTTGTTTCCCCATCAAGTCCTCCCATAAAATATTCCTCCTGTTTATTCCTCCAGGTACTAAATATGAAACGTTCATTGTGGTGATGCAATATACTCCTTCACCATCAACAAAGTATGGAAGGAACTTCCACTCAGCCTTCACAGCTGCACCTCTACTATGTAACCATATTCCTCTGCAGCTCATGTAGGCACTAAACCAGAAACCCAAAGCTAAAGTTTGAAAACCTTCCCCAAAGCTTAACCTTGTCTTATTTTCTGTACTCCATCCTCCTTCCTGTCATCTGTATGCCTTTGTCCCACTATATGCTTTAGATATTTATCTTTCATATGTACATTACTCTCATTACACTATGGGCATGTAACAGTCTTGTTCATGCAAGTCTTAGTAAATGATCTGTATTCTGTAATTTTTCAATTTTTTTTCCTTTCTTTATATTTTTAAGTGCATTTTGCGTGATTATTGTTTTTCCTTCTCTTTGTCATATACATTTTGGTCTGTTAGAAGTAATTTTAGAACTCTACAGTTACAATACTGTTTCTTTTGTCTGTTACTGGGTGTTTACTGCCTTTGTATATCTTTGGAACATTGTACTCTGGACCTCCAATTAAAATGGACTCTGTTGCTCTGCTGGACATCCTGGTTGATGAATTTGTACATGTTACTTGGTTGTTCCTTTTGGGAACTTGACAGTTTCCTGAGGTATGTTGGGGGAGGGAGGAAGCCCCCAGCTGTAAACTTCAAGCAAGTGGAATGCAGTATACAAATTTGCAGTCTGGCTTCCCTACCAAAGTTGTTGCTCTTCACCAGAAGTCACTCCTGGTTTGGCCTCTGATTGTGTGGTTGCAGTGAGCCACTCCCCCCCTTTCTTTGCAGTTATGAAGCTGCGTAGATAATTTGTGTAAGTAATGGTGGTGTGGATTAGTGATCAGCAGTATGGTTTCATGCTGGGAAAGAGCACTACAGATGCAATGTTTGCTCTGAGAGTGTTGATGGAAAAGTACAGAGAATGTCAGAAGGGGTTGCATTGTGTTTTTGTAAACTTAGAGAAAGCATATGACAGGGTGCCTAGAGAGGAGTTGTGGTATTGTATAAGGAAGTCAGGAGTGTCAGAGAAGTATGTACGAGTGGTACAGGATATGTACGAGGGTAGTGTGACAGCAGTGAGGTCTGCGGTGGGAGTGACGGATGCATTTAAGGTGGAGGTGGGGTTACATCAAGGATCAGCTCTGAGCCCTTTCTTATTTGCAATGGTGATGGACAGGTTGACAGACGAGATCAGACAGGAGTCCCCGTGGACTATGATGTTTGCAGATGACATTGTGATCTGTAGTGAGAGTAGGGAACAGGTGGAGGAGACCCTGGAGAGATGGAGATATGCTCTAGAGAGAAGAGGAATGAAGGTCAGCAGGAATAAGACAGAATATATGTGTGTGAATGAGAGGGAGGATAGAGGAATGGTGAGGATGCAAGGAGTAGAGGTGGCGAAGGTGGATGAGTTTAAATACTTGGGGTCAATAGTTCAGAGTAACGGTGAGTGTGGAAGAGAGGTGAAGAAGAGAGTACAGGCAGGATGGAGTGGGTGGAGAAGAGGGTCAGGAGTGATTTGTGACAGACGAGTACCTGTAAGAGTGAAAGGGAAGGTCTATAAGAGGGTAGTGAGACCAGCTATGTTATATGGGTTGGAGACAGTGGCATTGACAAAAAGGCAGGAGTTTGAGCTGGATGTGGCAGAATTAAAGATGTTAAGATTTGCACTGGGTGTGACGAGGGTGGACAGGATTAGGAATAAGTATATCAGAGGGTCAGCCCAGGTTGGAAGGTTTGGAGACAAAGCCAGAGAGGCACGATTACGTTGGTTTGGACATGTGCTGAGGAGGGATGCTGAGTATATTGAGAAAAAGATGCTAAGGATGAAGCTACCAGGTAACAGGAAAAGAGGAAGGCCTAAGATAAGGTTTATGGATGCGGTGAGAGAGGACATGCAGGTGGTTGGTGTGACAGAGCAAGATGCAGAGGACAGGTAGAAATGGAAACAGGTGATCTGCTGTGGCGACCCCTAACGGGAACAGCCGAAAGAAGATGATGATGATGAATGGTGGTGTGGAGAGTGAAGTCTCCCATATGGGGATGCAGAGAGACTTGTCACCTGCAAGTAACACTTTTAAAGAAAGTCTTGTTGAGGTAAAACATGTTGTTTAGGCAATGTATCCCTTAAGTTAGGCTCCTCTGTTGGCATCACAGGTTGTTTCCATATAGTTCAACGTTAGTCAAGTTGTAACTCAGTGAGATGTAGGTGAAGCTTGCAGTAAAAAGCTTATGTAAAAAATGGGGTTTCAAATTCATATGCATAAATTCACACTCACGGCCCAATATAATGCAAGAGTGTAAGTTTACAAATTTATAGATTGATGTAGGTCACATTTTATAATGTATACAATATAGAGTTTGCTGCGGTACACAGTTACAGTGAAATATTTGGAACAGATGTCCTAAAGAAATGTGTATAGGCTAGAATTCATAGTATGCAGTAAAATGTACTTGTAGCTGTAATTTACACGTTCAGCATATTAGCTGTTAGCAGTTTTTGTAGGTTTGTAGTACTGTAATTGGTATCTACTTGCAACATTCAAAAATGCAAAAATACATTTATACTGTAAAAATGCAGTAACATCAGTCTGAAATATTTGTAGTTAAGACTGATGTAGGCTCATGAAGAGATGGCAGATATTACTGAAAACAAAGTTACTTGTCAGAAAAAAATATATAAAACTTGATCACAAGTGTTATGATCTGTTTAAGTACTGTAATAACTCTTCTTTCAAATATGTTAAGGTAAGTGAATCAGTCAAATGTGATTTTATTACACACCTTTTGTTTCTGCCACTTTGCTTCTCCTTTTCCTGTAAGGATCAATCTCGGCCTCCATACAGGTTTTGTACCAAACAAGTGGAAAACAGCTACAGACATTCCGCTAAATAAGGGAGAACCTTCACAGACCCAGGCAGTTATGTACCCATAAGTCTGACCATCCTCATATGCAAAGCCATGGAAAGACTTTACATGGAACTAAACAGTCAGGACATAGGGAACCTCTAAACACTGGATTTGTCTCAGTTTGGATTTATTAAGGGCAAATCATGCTTATTTAGCTTGGTGAATTTTTTTTAAGGGTCACCAAAACAAAAGATGAAGGTAAAACCTAGACTTGGCCAAAGCGTTTGACACAGTTTCCTACTCAGGCATAGTGGAAATGCTAAATAAACTGAGAATAAACCTCTTTGTAACCCATTGGATTGCCAGCTGGCTAAAAGATAGGACAGATGAAACCAAAATAGGGGAGGGTATCTCCACAGAGAGGCCATTCGCCAGTTGTGTTCCCAAGGGTTCTGTGCTGGGATCTCTCCTGTTTGGCACATGCTTTTCTGAAGTAAAAGCAAATGGTAAAGGGCTTTGGCAGACTAAGTTTGGAGTTGACTGCAAGTTAGGAGCAGTCATTAAATCCCTAATGACTTTGTCATGCTGCAGGAAGGTTTATCCAAATAAATAACTGGTGTCAAAATCATGGACTGAGACTAAATGCCAAAAATACATTATTGTATCCTTTGGAAAGTCATCTGTCCCAAGGAACTACCACATTAACAATACACCACTGATAGTTGATGCAGTTTTTCAGGATTCGGGAATTTATATGGACAGTGACCTAGGTTTTGACCAGCATGTGTCCATTTTTGTAAGAAAGTCCTTCTATATTGCACAGCTTATAAATAAAGGGATTGTGTCTAGATCTAGGGATGTGATTGTTAAACTTTACTCAGCCCTCATGAGGTTAATCATTGAATATACTGCCCCCTTTGGCATGCATCTGTCCAGACACATGCAACAACTGGAATGCCCACAGAGAAACCTTACTAAATGGATGCATGGCCTAAACAACATGTCTTACTTGGACTGGCTCAAAGCCCAGTCACTATACTCAGTATGCTGCAGACTGCTAAGCAATGACCTGTGTGTGGTATACAAGGCATCCTCTGACCCAGTACTGATGGATTTATTGCACGTCAGCAATCCTGTCTCTAGGGATATAAATCTCTTCTGCAACATCAACAGAGCAGTTTTGGAGGGACAGGTATGTTGACTTCCCGTGTACATAAAAGAAAATTCATTCCTGTTCATAACTTTGATCTTGTGGCAACGTTTAATTCTCCTTCCCTTTAATATTGATTTTAGGGGAAACATGTCATTTAGTCCAGAGCCTCTGTGTGCTCCCAGATGTAAGATCCATCTTACCGAACTTAAACTGATGATTCTCAAGTCGCAAGGACCAAGCAGGAGTATAGTGCTATAGCAAAGCATATATTGGCTGAAATGAGAATCATCAGGGAAGGAGAATTAAACCTTGATTTATTATGCATAGGTAGAAGATTTGCAATGGCATGTTATGTGAGCTATATGTTATGAAATACTTTATATATGCTAGGATGTGTTTAGGATGATGTTTAGGTGTAATATTTTATGTTATGCCACATAACAGGTCATTAATGGTTTTTATTGCTGATTATTTTTTATAAGCTGATATCATGACGTTTTAACAATTGTCTCTTTAAATTTCAATTGATTTCTTATTTAAAAAAATGGAGGGAAATCTGTGGAATGTTCACATGCTTGTTTTTATGCATCTGATGAAGTAACTTTTGTTATGAAAGCGCTTAAGCTGATTAAACGTTTGATATTCAGAGTGGGGCTGTCTGTTTAATATTGGTTGTTACAGTTGCCTTCTTTTCATTCTTTTTGTTCTTTTAGGATTTAGTCGTATTTCTTTTTTGGAGAAATTAATTCTTGCTCAATTTGAACCACCCCATCAGGCTGATTTTGAGGTTCATATCCCTTGAAAAACAGTTTTGTTGCTTACTCTGACGTCTTTAAGAAGAGTGTCTGAGTTGCAAGCTCTCATGGTGGTGTCAGCCTTATCTCATTTCTCATAAAGACAGGATTTCCTTGAGAACTAATCCTTCATTTATGCCTAAAGTGGTATGCAAGTTTACTTTGAAAAAGCTGTCCATTTCCCCTGTCTTCTTTCCAGAATGTAAACACGAAGGAGAAAGGATTCTTCATAGTGTGGATGTCCACAGACAAATAAGGCATTATCTTGAACTAAGACCTTCAGAAACTCTGATCAGTTACTCATTTCTTATAAAGATAAGAAAAAATGACAACCTGTGTCAAAGCAGACTTCTCTCTAAATGACTGCCACATGCCATTTTCCTTTGTTATACCAACAACAAGTCAGTTCCAGGCAGGACAAGACAACACAGTGTACCAGGCTCTGGCTCCATCAGTAACCTTTTGGAAAGGGGTATATTCTAGAAACAGCAACCTGGCTCTCTGAGCATACCTTTACAAAACACTGTAAACTGGATTCTTTTTCCATTTCTAGAGCAGGCTTTGCTAGGACGTTTCTCCAGGGGCTTTTACCCATGTAGCTAAGGATATTGGAGCATTGATCAAATAATGAACTTAGTATAGTTGTGTAAATAAACTTACCAAAACTTTAGATGTTTGAGTGATTAATGCTGCAGAAGCTGCACCCTTCATCTTTCCCTCTTAGTTTTGCATGCTTTTTGTTGACAGGGTGAGGAATTTTAATTTTTACTTACCTAGCACTGACATTGACCCACACTGGTGGTGCTGCGGTAGCGTTGTCGCCTCACAGTAAGACGATGTCCGGTTCGATTCTCAGCTAGAGCGTCTTCTGCGTGAAGACATGCATGAATGGGCGTCCCTTCATTGAAGGTTGTGCATCAGGGCTGGTAACTCGTCATGTAAAAATCAACTACCAATCATTAGTGGACCGGAGTTCCGCTGTGGCGACCCCTAACCGGGAAAAGCCGAAAGACACAGCAGCAACTTACCTAGCACTGACGTCTATCAGGGCTCATGCCTCTCTCTCTCTCTCAGTTGGCAAGAAAGCTGTGAAGGGCTTGATGTCCAAATATTGATTTTCTTCAGCTCTGCTTGATCTGCCAATGGTTTGGGCACATGGAAGGTGCCATTAAGCCCTGGAAGCTGGCAAGCTGTTATATCCTATGCAGGATATAAACCATACAGCTAAATCTACTGCAGCAGTTATCATTCAAACATCTACTTTTATGGTGCACTTACTCACATAAGTGTACTTTATTCCAGTCAACCTGTTGTATCAAATATAGATGTTCATCGTGCATACAGCTGCAGTCATAACAGATGGGTTATCCTGCTGTCAGGCAGGTCCTCGGTCGGCTGAATTCCAAAGTCTAGGTCCGGCGTTGGCTGTCGTCATTTCCTCCCTGACATCAGTGTGGCAGGGGTATAAAAGAGGCAGCTGACGCCATTTTCTCCAGTCTTTCTTGCCGCGCGGTGCCCGAAGCAGAAGCAGTTCGCAAGTGCCGGTCGGCCAGCTCCTGAGATTTACTAAAGTATTTCAGCCGAAGTCTTCTTGAAAGCTAAGTACCCCGTTGGGGAAACTTTTCTTGCCTCAGACCGATGTCAGACAAAGTTAATAATTGCATTTCATGTGGGAAGCAAATACCTCATAAGGATTTCCACTCTTACTGTATACCTTGCTTAGGCCCAGACCACCACGTCTTGGCCTGCCGTTTTTGTGCTAGATTCAACAAACGCACTGTTAAGCGTCGGGTGGAGTTTGCCCTTCACTTTTTTGGCAAAAAAGTTAATTATGTTATGTTGTCGGATACTCCGTGTCCAGTTTTGAGCAAAAAACGCAAAGATAAGGACCGACGTACGAGGTCCGCACCACCTACTGATACCACGCTAAGGCCGAGGAAAGTAAATAATGTGGGAAGAAATAGCCAGGGAATTGTTATGGCTAGGCTTGTATAGTCCCTAGGGCTAATAGCCTAGTACCAACCTATGAACCTATGACTACCGGTTCTCCGGTACTCAGTGAGGCACCTACACAGCCCCTGAGTACCGATGACAATGCATTACCGGTGTCTTCAGTACCCGAGGTCACAAGCTCCTCGGCCCCCATTCCTACTACAGATACCGATGCCACTCATGGCGGGGAAACTCAGAATTTAGACAGGCCTGCCATTTCTCAAGGGGTCTTCAGGCCTTCCTCCTTCTCTATTAAAGCCTTCACTAAATCTAAAACAGCCATGAAAACCAAGAAACAGGTTCCTCAGACACCCTCTCAAGGCACCATGCCTAAAAAACATATGCTTAAAATGGCTGAGGATTTGATTACTCTTATCAGGGGTTCTCAAACCCCCTCTGACAAAAGGCCCAGATTAGAGGAAGACTACCCTTCCTCAGATCAAGCTTCTATTAACTCAGAACTATCTGAGGACCAGGATTTTGCCTATTCTCCATTCGAAGACTCTGATGCAGAGGAGTCTATTCCCTTGGTCTCCCCCTCTGAGGACTTCTCTTTTGGGAAAACCCTGCATACATTGAGGGAATACTTTCACTGGGAAGGCCAAGATTACTCAGATTCCAAGAAAAGGCTTGGGGAATTTCTTCTGCTTCCCCACCATAGGCCTCTGACTATCCCTCCTGTTTTAGATATATTGGATGATGTGTACACAGAAGCCAGCCTTAATCCTGATTCTTTGCCTCCAGCTCCTGTTAAACCAGACAGGTATTACCGGGTTCCTGATTCTCACCAGTTCCTATATAAAAGCCATACTGCTGACCCAGAAACTATTTCACAGGGTCCCAAGGGAATTAAGGCCTCTACTGCTAAAAACCCATTACCTTCAGAGAGAGATTCCAGATCTTTAGAAAGGTGGGGAAAAAGGTGTACACCTCGGCCACTTTAACCATGAGGGCATTAAACTGTCAGTTCCATATGTTAAAGTATCAACAGTTTTTGATATCTCAGCTGAAAAGCAAGATGACCCAACCAGAACAACCAGATTTAAAAGAGTTGCAGGATTTGTTGCATGGTGCAGAGCAAGTGGGTAAACATACCTTGCAGTGTGGTTTTGATGCTTTAGAGGCCTCATGTAGAGCTGCTGTTACGGGGTCTGTTATACGTAGGCATGCTTGGCTCAAAGAGCAAACCTTACCAGATCATGTCAAAGCTAAATTATTAGATGCACCTCTTCAAAAAGATGTATTGGTTGGTGTTAAAGCTGAGGAGGTGCTAAAGAAAATGGAGGAAAAAACGAAATCAATGCAAACAGTGAAAGATTTCCTGCAGGTACAGCCTCCACATTTCAGCAGAAACTGGCCTTCAAAAAATTGGTCCTTTCCAGCCACGGACAGACCTCAAAGGGGCAGATACAGGCGTCCAAGGGGTAGAGGGCAACCTCAAGGATCTTTCAGAGCCAGACAGTGGCAAGCACCAACCCCAAGAGGTGGAGAAGATAGATCACAGTCTTTTAGAAAACAGACACAATGACTTCCCCCTACACCTGCCAAGCAAAGCTTTAATGGCAGCACCTTTGGGTGGAAAACTGACATTATTCTCAAAAAATTGGCATATTGTTACAAAAGACAAATGGATTCTGGACATTATAGACAGAGGCTACAGGTTCCACTTTCACACCCTTCCAAAAATGAGAGGCATGCCAAACCTTCCACAAAATCAAAGGGCAGAGACACAAAAACAAATTTCAGCTCTCATGGACATGAAAGCAATTCAAGAGGTACCTGCAAAAGAACAAGGTCAAGGGTTTTATTCCAGACTATTCCTGGTACCAAGGAAATACAAAGATTGGAGACCTATCTTAGACCTATCCATCCTAAACACATATCTACAGGTGCCAAAATTCAAGATGCTCACATTACAGCAGCTTCTTCCTATGCTGGGCAAGGAGTCTTGGCTGGTAACATTGGACCTCAAGGAGGCATACCTGCATGTCCCTATCAGACAAGATTGCAGAAGATACCTCAGATTTCTTGCAGGTTCAACCCATTACCAATTCTCTGCATTGCCCTTTGGCTTATCTACTGCGCCCAGAGTGTTTACAAAATGCCTGGCATCAATAATCGCCTTCTGCAGACTACAAGGGATACAAATCTATCCATATCTGGACGACTGCCTGATCCAAGCGGACAGCAAGGACATACTACTGCAGCACCTGGCGTTTGTAATAAAACTGTTGAACTTCCTGGGATACATAGTCAACGAAAAGAAATCAAAACTAATACCCTCTCAACAAATAATTTTCCTGGGTGCCAGCTTGGCTACAACCACCCAGATGGCCTACCTCACGCCAGACAAGCAAGGGCAACTGTCTGAATACTTCAGAAAAATGGCAACTTACACCGGGCTAACTGCAAGGAAAGTCCTGCAGACTCTGGGATTCATGGCATCTTGCATCCTACTAATCCCATGCTGCATATGAGGAAACTTCAATGGTACCTAAAAAACTTATGGTCTCAACACAGCCACAGCTTGGAAGCAATTATACCACTCTTTCCATGCCTTCAAAAGGAATTTATGTGGTGGGCTCAAGCTTGCCAAAGAAACACAGGTCTTCCTTTTTGTGTACCTCAAGCAACTCAAATCATCACAACAGACGCCTCAGACTACGCCTGGGGTGCACACATGACAGATCAGTGCATTCAGGGAAAATGGGCACGAAAAGAGAAGCTCCTTCACATCAACCAAAAGGAAATGCTAGCCGTGCAAAAGGCTATTATGACCTTCAAAGACTTACTGCATCCAAGCCAGCTATTGATAAGGACAGACAACACCACAGTGATGTGGTACATAAACAGACAGGGGGGAACTCATTCATACCCCCTGTGCAGGCAAGCCATGACCCTATGGAACACAGCACTGGAATTGAAAATTCAACTACAGGCACAATTCCTGCTAGGGAAGGAAAACACACTGGCAGACAACCTAAGCAGAAATATGATAGATCCACACGAATGGAAGTTGCATCCTCAAATTTTCACAAAGATAACTCAAGCATGGGGACAGCCAGACATAGATCTCTTTTCTACCCGCAGAAATTGCCAGTTGAAAAAATTTTGTTCAAGGACCTATCATCCACAGGCCTGGAAAGTGGACGCACTTTCCTTCAATTGGGCAACATTGACAGTCTATGCCTTCTCGCCTCTTTCTCTGCTGCCCAAAGTTCTATTAAAAGCCAGAGCAGAGAGGCCGAAAATTATTCTCATTGCTCCAGACTGGCCAAGACAACACTGGTATCCGCTCCTGAAGAGCCTGACACATTCCCCAACATGGATCCTACCTCTAGTCCCTCTTCTGTTGTCCCAGCACAACTACAAAACCCTTCACAGCCACCTCAAAACTCTAAATCTAGCGGCATGGAGAATTCCTTGATTTCCCAACAGTTTCTCCTCTCCAAGGAGGTGCAGGATGTCATCTTGGAGGCCAGAAGACCCTCTACTAGAAAGGCCTACTCCATCAAATGGAAACGATTTTGTGCCTGGAATCAAAAGAAGGAACAGAATCCTTGGGTAATAAATATACCTCAAATTTTACAATACCTAGCTGAGATGTTAAACAATGGACTTTCCCTCTCCTCCATCAAGATCCACACTTCAGCCATTTCTGCACAATACAACACAGATCCTCCTTTATTCTCTCATCCTCTCTTAAGGCAATTCCTCAGAGGGGCAAAGAATATAAAACCCCCAAGGAAACTACCAGTCCCTGCTTGGGACCTCAACTTCGTATTGGAAAAGCTGACCCTTCCTCCCTTCGAGCCAGCTTCTTCATCAGAGTTACAGTACTTGTCATGGAAAACAGCCTTTCTTCTGGCTATCACCTCAGCTCGCAGGGTTTCGGAGCTACAGGCCCTCATGGCTGTGCAACCATTCATCATTTTCCATCAGGACAGAGTTTCCTTACGAACCAACCCTACCTTTATGCCAAAGGTAGTATCCAGTGTAGCTTTGAATCAGACTATCCACTTACCTACCTTTTATCCTAATCCACAATACAAAGGGGAAAGACTACTACATTCCTTGGACATTCACAGACAACTTCGTTATTATTTGGACAGGACAAAGCCATTCAGGAAATCAGAGCAAGTCTGTGTCCTATGCTGCAGGTGCTCAAGGAAAGGCTATTTCCAAACAGACAATTTCAAAATGGATAGCCCACTGCATACGCTTTTGTTACTCATTTCAAGGAAAAACTGTGCCTGCATGCATCAGATCCCACTCCACCAGAGCCACAGCTACCTCTGCAGCCTTCCTCAGGGGGGTCCCTACCAAGGATATTTTGGAAGCAGCCACCTGGAGTTCAGTGCACACTTTCTCCAAGCACTATCACCTCCCACTATACTCTAAATCTAGAGCGGGCTTTGCCACAGCAGTCCTGCAGGGCATCCTAGCCCCTCCTAGTTCCACTTAGTGCCTACCATCCTTACTTAGCTTTGGGATTCTACCCATCTGTTATGACTGCAGCTGTATGCACGATGAACATAGTACAGTTTTGTACCTACCATAAATGTAGATGTTCGAATGCTCATACAGCTGCAGTCCAGGTTTCCCTCCCTCCATCCCCTCTTAGGACAGGCCTTATGACAAACACTTTTCATATAGCCTTTTTGGGGTATTCTTTTATGGTGTATTTGCTTGGAACTACTGTTTTTGATTCATCAACATTGCATTTTTGCATAACATTATGTTTGCCTTCCTTCTGGGGGCACCTGACATCTGGGGCAAGAAAAACTGAAGAAAATGGTGTCGGCTGCCTCTTTTATACCCCTGCCACACTGACGTCAGGGAGGAAGCAACGACAACCGACACCGGACCTAGACTTTGGAATTTGGCCGACCGAGGACCCGCCTGACAGCAGGATAACCCACCTGTTATGACTGCAGCTGTATGAGCACTCAAACATTTACATTTATGGTAGGTACAAAACTGTACTTTTCCCTTCCTCCTTTGAGGTTTTCTTCTTGGCTTATGGTAGTTCTGGAGTACCAATGGTATTCCTGTTTTTTCTCTGTGAAGATCATGTTGAAAGGAGCAAAATGGGATGCAGCATCTCTGTTCTGTTCCACCTTTTTTTTGAGAACTTTGCAAGTGGCTGTTTTATTTTATGTTACAAAAGGAGAAATTTTATGTGAAAGTAGGACTTAAAAACAAATACATTTCTCACCCTTCCTGCTATACAGCTATGGTGGTTGATCTTCACTGATCACATTTTCAGTATTACTTATATTTGGGAATATCCCACCAATGATACTGTACTTCCAGCCAGCATGCCAAATCTTGGGTGCCTTCCTGTCTCCCTGTACATGACCCTAGAGTGAGAACGCTAAGATGTACATAAGGGACATACTGTCATGAAAATCTGTAGAACTTGCTGCCAGCCTGAACAGTGCAACTTTTTTTTTCACTACAGTCTGTCTACTGTATGGTCTCTGCCCATTTCCATCACTAGTGGGCAGATAAGTATCCCATTGAGGAACTTTCCTGTTTTTTTTAACTTTTGACTGAATAATTTATTTTTCATGTCAACTTATAAGAGTAAATCCGACTGCAGGAGACAGCATATAAAGTTACAACAAAAAATAAACATTATTTGTATACTTTGGGGTGTTTACTCCTTGGTTGGTGAAGTTCTGCATTGGATTTGTTAACATTTTTCTTATTTGGAGCAGTTCAAAGACTGAGTGGATTGTATTACTATATAAAGGTATTCAAACAAAGTGTTAATTCGGTTTCAGATGTACTCACAACTACAAAGAATATTCTGTCTGTAAGTCCTTTGTTCTAACACTTGAAGGAGTCACTTAGCCTCCCTCAACATTTATTTTGAAATCCAAAAAATAAAGGAGCTTGTGCAGGGAAGGATGGGCTCTGAATCATCCCAGCTGGATGTCTCTTAGCAACTGAGAAAGAAGATCAAAAAGTTGAAACTGGAAGCTTCTTTTGTCTTGCTGGACCTGGAAGTCTGTGTTGTGGCACTTGATCAGCCCACACACTGTCCATTTTTACTTGTCTTTGCAACCTGCCTGGAAGCTGATAATAAGCAACATGTAGGCAAGTCCATCATACTTGATTTGACAGCCCGTTTGGCCACAACAAGGAAGCCCCTGATTGTTATCCCATAGGGATATGAGGACATACCTCAAATCCATGTCTAAGAGGGCATCTGCTGTACCCTTATTGAGGTACATCAGATATGACTGCTGATACTCCCAAAAAACAAACCAAAAAAAAAAAGGCAGAAAGCTAAGTATACTTCTCCTTCTGCTGCTAGGGATCCACAGAAAGAACATTATGAATTTTCTCAAGAGATTTTTAATGAAATAATCTCTCTAAATCCCACCTAAGTTTTTTCTTCCCCTACTTCTCACTCCCTCATAAAAGGGATAGGGACTGTGCTTCTTCTTCTGACGAAGACTGAATTAGAGGGAATCTCTGGCTTATTCTTCCCATATATGTTCTTCAGTAAGCTTTGAGTCAGAAGATGTGGATACCATGGCTCATGACTCTCCCTTAGAAGAGCTTTCCTTTTGGAACACAGTTTCAAAAATGATGTAGCATTTTCAGTGGAAGGAGAAACAAATGTCTGATGTTTTTAAAGAAGGTGCTATGGTTTGATCTACATGGGCCTTCCCAACCCATCTGCAGTCCCTTCAGTGTTGGGTGTTTTATACGATACCCTCACCATAGCTTTTTTGAATTCAGAATCCCAACCTCCAGCACCTGAAAAAAAAGTGTGTGTCCAGGATATTATAAAACATATTTATTTACAAAAATCCTTCTTCAGATCCAGCAGTAATTCTGACAAACTCAACAAACTGCTTCCAACTTCTAACACTTTACCTAATGAAAAAGAAAGTAGGAAGGTGGATAGGTACAGAAAACAGTGTACTCTTTCTACATTTTCATTTTATGCCATCTGTGATGACCCTGCTTTAACCTGGGCAGTAACTAAGAAGCCTCAGTCCTCACCACTGTCTCCGGTAAAGGAGCGTTACTGAAAGTAGGGATAGAAATACACAATTTCCCCTAAGAGTACACCGGAAACAGGCTACCAACGTGGGACTGGACTTTATGGTTCACTCTAGGTCACCAGATGAGTCTTCAGTCTAACCACTGCAGAGCACTGTGTCCCATTTCTAGTTATTTGGCACACTGACTCTTAAATATTTGATATTCACACGTATAAACACTCTTGGGAATGACTGATGCATATTTACCTGCTATGTCCTCTTTCCCAAATTACAAGGTAATGGCTGACATCAGTCAAATACCACAATACCCTTCAAAAGGGATGTTCAATTATATTGGATAAAATAAATATCAATATAAATGGTAGCATGTAATCCAAGCAGTAAGGCTTTTTGGAGTGGCCCTGGTGTTGTCACAGTAAGCATAAACACTTTCAGGTGTTGCCAAAATAACTTTTTAAATAACCAACCACTATAAAAGGAAGTAAAATATTTAATAAACGAAAATGATTTAAAACATATATACACTGAATAACTGATTTCAATCAACCACAGAGTTTCACACATAGGAATTATGAAAATCACACTGTGGGATAGGTTTCGTACTGATTGTTGAAAAACTCTTAAATATCTAACTGCAGGTCCCTACCCTGTCTAAAGATTAACTGTCCCTGTATAATAATATTATTAACTCAGCAAGGCAAGATGAGACTCTTACTTCTGCAAGGCAAAATAAGAATATATGTTCACTCTTCAGGATGTTGTCTCGTCCTCAGCGACTGGAATAGTAACTTCTGCTATTTCTGTTGAACAGCTCTGGAAAAACTCTGAGTGTTAATTACTGATCTGGAAAACAACTGACTACTGAACAACAATTACTACTGCTGAACTACTACTGGACTACTACTGTATGTTAACTGACTCAGCACCTGCTTTTATACAGAATTTTTTAAAAGTCATAGAAAGCTGTTATGAGAATTCTACTCTCTCATATTAGACTTTTAAAAGTAAACAAAGCAGCTGCTGTGGAGATTCTATTCCTTTCAGCTCTGGCACGCGATGATATCACATCTAGGTCAGCTGCTGGCATAATCTACATTCAGAATTATTTAAAAAAAACATGTACATTTGGTTAGCCAGAACAATGCTTGATTCAAACATCTTACATAAATCAAAGTAATAATCAAAAAACACAAACTTATTTACAAAATTATAGCTAGTTATTCTGGCATATATAACACTAGGTAATTTACAATTATTTACAAGTATTTACAAAACTTCAGCCAGTCATGCTAGCATAGATAACAATATCTAATATCCTCACACCATTAACCAACAAAACCCTGTGATTAGACATCTTTTATCTACTCTAGAGGACATGAAAAAGTTGCTGTCAGAAATGCCAAAGTCAGATAATAAATGTTCTGTTTTGTCATTGTTCATTTCATCATTTCATCGTTCATTTCATCATTTCATCCACTCACGTAGCTAGACAATGTTAAATGCAGTTACGATGCTGCTGTTGCATCTTCTGGAATTGCTTGGAATTGTTTTGAATACATTTAAAATATTGAATTGCAGAAACACCAAAGGGCATAACAGCAGCAACAAAAGTCAAAACATGAAATTATGAAAAATGTGGCACATTTTCTGTGCAAGGGGGTAACTCCCCTGCACCCCCATACCCCTTGGTAATCATATATACCAGTTTCTAAATTACACTGTAGTGGAGAAAGGGAAAAAACAGTCCCCGCTGTATTGTGATCTCGTCGACATGCTCTTTTCGGTCTTTTGTAGGCACTGCTGTGTCATTCAATATTTTGGCAGTTCATTATTTTCAGTATATCTCTGCTGCTACTGGTCTGTTTTAAAGGGGTACTCTTTTTATTTTTAACACCTTTATTAACTTAGTACTTAAGCCATAGGCAGACATAAATTAACTCATTACTTCCTACAAGAGTATACTTGTCAGGAAAGCAGAGTTCATGTGCATCCTGTAAGAGTATACTCTTTACAAGAGATTTCCCAGTACTCCTAAAACTCACATACTTGGTGTTTTCAAAGTCTAATTTCTGAAGTCCATATATATATATATATATATATATATATATATATAATCGGTCCGCTTCTAAATCTTGAAAGCTCATAATCTTGAAATTCAAAATACTGAAGCCAAAATACTGAAAGTTCTAAATACTGAAAACTCAAAATACTGAATTTCATAATATTGAAAAAACAGAGTACACCAACACTAAAATATTACAAAAGAGGGTACACTTCTGAAGATATTTGTAAAAGTATGTGGTATGGAAGACACGAATTCGTAGGAACTCAGAAATAATTTACATATTATTCACAAAGTACAATAACTGGGCTAGATTAGATAGAACTTGTATTTCACAGGAACATGTGCATTTACTTGAGAGCTTTGATACACATCCAATGACTATTTCAGATCATGTGCCAATAATAAGGAAGGTAAAAGTGCAGATTAATGAAGTAAAAATGAGACACTAGTGCTTTCTCACCTGCCTGTTAAATAGAGATGAATTTAAAGAATGTGTAGTGGAATTTATTCAGGAGATGTTAGGGAAGATGGAAGGTACTCAGGAAGTTATGGCTAGTGAGTGGGATAAAATGAAAGTAATGTTTAAAAATAGGGTAGAAATAGAAAAAGGCATTTAGTTAAGAAGTAACAAGAATTATTTGGAGGGACTGGCAAAAGTTAAAGTATTACATTAAAGGGGGAATCTCACAGAACAAGAAGAGATGCAACTGCAAAGTAGTAAAGAGAAAGTAAGGGATTATCTGAATAATGTGCACTAGTGTAGAAAGATTGCTGGTAAGCAACTGTTTTTTGATAACTCCAGAGCACAAACACTTTTAGTACAATGATGTAGACAACAGAAAGTAGAAAGGATTGTACTAAACTTAGGGAGCCTATAACAAGAAAAATAACCAGAGAGCCTGTAGAAGTAGTGGCGATATTTCAGAAATTTTATGAAAATGTATATAAGGAAGAGAAATGGGGAACTCAAGAAAAAGCACAAATTGAAATATTCATGGAGGATTTAAATATGCCAAGTTTAGAGGTAGATGAGGGTTAACAATTAAGATAGGAGGAGGTGAGTTAAAAATAGTGATGTATAACCAGTCTGCAGGAACATGTCCAGGAACAGATGGTATGCCAGTGAAAGCTTAGAAGCTAGGAGGGAAGAAAGTGATAAAGAACTGTAAGGATTTTTTTACATTATTTTAAAATAGAGGGGAAGCAGCAACATCCTGGAAAAAAAGCTGTGGTGGCTGTAATACCTAAAAGATGGTAAAGACCCATCAGAACCAGCTTCATATAGGCCATTTCATTTTTAAACCATGATTATAAAGTGTTTTTTCCATAATGGCTAAAAGAGTGGCAGAGGTGTTGCCAAAATTAATAAGTATGAATCAGTGGGTTTTTGTGGATGGGATGTAAACATTTGACAACATGAACAGAACAATAATGATTCAGAGGGGAAACAGAATGTAAGAAAATACTGCTATTGTTGGCAAGTTTTGTTGCAGAGAAAGTATTTAACATAGTAAGCTGGGATTTTATGAGTACGGCAATGGAAGAATCTGTATTCCCCAATACAATAATAAAGTTAATTAGGAGGATATATGACAGATTAGTGGCAAAAACAAGTAGGAGGGTCCCTGTCTGATAAATTGCCTCTGAACAGCGGAACCAGGTAGGGGTATTTCTTCTTTCCACTTTATTTGCAGTATATTTAGAACCATTGGGGAAGAAAATAAGGGGCTCAGAAATTCAAGGATATAATTGGTATGGTAATCAAGAAAAGTTTGCTTTATTTGCAGACGATATTATTTTGTACCTGATGAAAATAGAAAAAGGCATCTCACTGTTGTGGAACATTTTGAAACTGTTCCACGTTTTTTTCAGGATATACGATTAATGAACATAAAACAAAGGGTATAACTGTGAACTGTGTAGCCACACATGAATTGATTCAGCAATACCCATATTTATGGAGACACAGTAAAATGAAGTGCTTAGATGTATGGGTTAAAAAGGATTCAGTTATTGCAGCTAAGGATATCTAGGAAGAGACCAAACAAAAGATAATGCAAAAACTGAGAAACTGAAAGCTGTTGCTTATAGATATGGATAGCAAAAGGCAAGCAGTAAAAATACTTTTAGTCCCTTTAGTTTTATACACTGGTCAGGCATATTTTTATCAACCAAATGAGAAATTGTGGATAGTACTTAATAAAGAGTTGAAGAATTTTATCTGCGAGGGGAGGAGGGCAAGAATCAAGTGTGTTAATTTGATCCTTTCAATAGAATATGGGGGTTTACGATTACCTGATTTGAAGGGATATTTTAGAACTACACAGTTAGGGCTCATGCACAGAAGACAAGCAGAAAGCTACAGTTCAAAGTGGAAAGGGATGGCTGGCAGGAGGAAACTCAAGAAATGAGAGAGTGGGATTTTGGATGCATTTCTTTAAGGAGAAAAACAGTCTTAAGGGATATTATATTCATAAAGTAGTAGAAACTATTCTATGAACTAAGCCAACACGGGAACGGAGAGGGGAGATTCTGCTGAGAGGGATGAGTGCACTTAGGGGTACAGAGAATAGGCAAGTGGAGGCTTGAATTTTCTTGATTAAGTTGGCAAAGGTACCAAGGTATTGGAAACAAATAATTAGAGAGGTAAAGGTAATAGAATGGGAAGATGCAAAGAAGACATTTGAGCTGCAGGCAAAAGGTTGCTTTCCCTGTCACGGATTGACAATGGAGTATACACAGAGAGAAAGGGACGAGGAATCCCAAGTGAAAGACCTGCACTGGTTAAGCTTGTAGTAGACTCTGTAACTGAAGCTGCTGTTACAAAAGGGGATAATTATTAGGGCATATAAAATATTGTATGATAACTGTAGGAGTCAATCAGAGGCAGTCAGAAAAGAATGGGAAGAGACTTTGGGTAAACAGTTCATGAAGAAACAATGGGAGGACATGTGTATGGCTTGCAAATATGCAACAAAGTCAAGATTAAGGATTTTGATTTTTGCTTGGAAGTGCTTGCATAGGTACTTTTATACCCAAAGCAGACTCCAGTTTTTCCTCATGTAGATGGCAAATGTTGGCGGTGTGATGGAGAAGAAAGAGGTAGCTGGGAACATATGTTTTCAGAGTACAGTGAGTTGAGAAATTTTAAAAATTCCCTACAGAGTACTCTGTCAGGAATACTGTGCAAGCAAATAAGTGTAACTAAGGAAATTATTTTTTTGAGCTGGGATACAGGATCTGAATTGCCCACACATAGTAAAAAAATTACATTTAAGCCTGGTGGCTGCCAAAAAAAAAATAGATTTTTTTGAAAATTGAAGTCAAAGTCTAAACCAGCCATATTTGAAGTAGTGAATACTGTAACAAAGATAAAATAAGAGGAATTAAGACCTTTAGAAAAGGATAGCAGTGAATTACATCTAAAAATGGAACTTGAGGGAATAATACATGCAGAAAATGCTTTGGAGGAGGAACGAGGGTTAAGAGAAATTAGGAACTGAGCAGTTTATATAATGTTGGACTGATTATACATTGCATGTATTCTATACAAAATAATATTTGTAAATTTGAACTTGTTAATATGGTTTGTTTTTGTTTACATAAATGTAAGTTGGTCTATGCCACAATAATGAATGATACTTCAATAAAGGAGTTTAAAAAGCATTAAGGATCACAGTATTGCCTCTTATACGTGCTATCTGACACACAGTTTTGCAGATAATATTGTATTATTATATAATAAGTTGTTATATGTTTAAGTTGCATAGATTTTACAGTATCACAAAACACTAGTATGCTACACTCTCTTGTCATATTTCATCGGAAAGCTCTCAAAAATGTAAACAGTGGGTCTATCTTGCATACTTATAGAGATATAATAATTTGTTTGACCACAACACTAATTATTTTTGGAATACAAACATTATTTTTATTTCTTATGTCTGCAATATAAAAGCAGCATATGCAAACAGACTTTTGATGCTAGCACCATTATATAGCTCACTGTCTACAGAAAAGCATTCATATTTTACGTTTTTTGTAACTCAAACTATCAGATATTATAAATTTAGTGAAGTGTGTTCAGTAGAGGATTTTGGGGGACAAGTACTCGGGAAGCAAGTAGTTCTCTCTCTTAGAAGATCTCAGGAATCATAAGTATTAATTAGTCTCTTGCCGTTCAGAATTGAATGAGTTAATAGAAAATATTTACATTTTAATTTTCACGCATTACACATATTTTTTGTATATCCTTCACTTTATTACATAAATTTCTTAATTCCTGCCTTCCTTTAATCCTCGTTCCATCTTCTGAACTTTATTCTGCCATGTATTGTTCCCACAAATTCCATTTATTTTAATGTAATTTGTTCTTTCCCTTTTCTAAAGATCCCATTCCCAGTTTTTTTATCTTCTTCACGAAATTCAGTACTTTAATTACAGTTGGCTTAGATTTTGATTTCAGTTTTCTAGTAATTGTTTTTATGTCAACTAGGGGCATTAAACTTGGCGAGACGTTAGTATGTCTAGGTAGTTCAGATCATGTGTCCAAGGTCAAAGAATCCTTTTGTTAGATGCACACATTTTCTTCGCAAACATTTCTGACTCAGTACTCTGTAGGAAATTTTTTAAATCTGCTGTCTTATTACACTCTCAAAACACGTTCCCAGTTTCCCCTCTATTCCCATCATACCTCTAACAGTTGCTATCTACCCGAGGAAAAATTCTCTCTCTTTACCTGTGCAAACACTTTCAAACAAAAGTGCTAAATCTTCCGAACTTTGTGGCATGCTTAGGAGTTATACATGTGTCCCCAATTATTACTTTGTAAATTGCCTTTCCAGTCTCTTCTCACCTTTTTCTAACCTCCTCTGATCGATACTTACAGTTATCTAGTAATACTTTATATGCTCTACTAATTATCCCCTTTTTAAGAGAAGCTTCTGTTCTGTTATAAACTCTACTAAAATTATGCCAGAGCTGTGCTTTCACGTAGCGCTCCCCTGTCCTATTCTCTTTGTCTGTGCATTGATATCAGTCTCCGGTAGGGAGGGTAGTGTCTAACTTGCAGTCCAAACTTTTGCTTGGCCTCATCCCCCTCTACCTTTCCCTCTCTAATTATTGCCTTCCATTACTCCCTCTTGGCAAAATCTTCTTTCTCTATTCTCATTTTGGCGTAGTTCTTAGAATACTTCCTACTGTTTTCTGCATATAATGTTCTGTATGGTGGTTGTGGTTTTCCTTAAGGATCTGCAGCTAAAATCCTACACTGTCCTTATTTCTCAAACTTTCCCCATCTCTTCATCATCCCTTTTCAGTTTGAGTTATAACCTTGTGGTTGTGTTATGAACGAGCCATGAAGTATCCATTTCAAATCAGGTAATCCTAAACCACTTGTTTTATGGGGAGGATCAACTTATTCCACTTAATTCTTTCTCTCTTCCCTTCCCAAATAAATTATTTCAACTCTATATTAATTATGATCCAAAACTTCTCCTCTGGGTTGATAAAAATATGCCTGACTTGTATAAGGGTCTAAAACATTTTCATTGCTTGTATCTTAATGTCCATATCCATAATCAAGAGCTTCCAGTTTGTCAGTTTTTATATTATTGTTTTTTTTTCTCTTCCCACATATCCTTAGCTGCCATAACAGAATCCTTTTCAGTCCATACACCTAAATACTTCATTTTATTGTATCCCATAAATATGGTTATTACTTAACCATTTCATGAGTAGATGCATAGTTTACTGCTATAGCCTTTGTTTTATTTTCAAAACTTTCACTAGTGGTAACTTTGCTGTCCTGGGGAGGAATACAATTAATGATATACTTCTGCAAGTGCAGTGGTTCAACCCCTTTATTTGTATTTGTTTGTGTGTTCCATTTGTTTACTGGAATAATCCAACTGGGCAGAAAGATACCCCTTTTCACTGGAAGCATGGAAGAAAAGCTCCAGATAAATTGTAAAATTAAATAAAGAACACAGCAAACAAAGGTATACAAGTAATCAACAAATATAAAACATTTAAACAAAGTATCATTAGTTAATAGCAATATAATGTGAAGAGCTATGAAACGTATTTGGAAACGAACTTGGTAGGAGAGAAAAAGAGGAAGTGGAGAGAATGTTTTAGAATATGTGGAAGGAAGATAGAGAACAGGAGAGTTTTGACCAATAACTAAGGGTACAGTGCTAGGAAAGAAGAAAACAAAGTAAGGGGCAGGAAGTATATCATCCAGATTGTGTGCATATACAGAGCCAGGTATCATTTAGGTAGTCTCTTGTTTGTGCCTTAAAAGTGTTGGTGTACACTGTGTTTCTTAGAGTGAGAAGAAGGGAGTTACAAATTGTGGCCAGGAAAGAGGAGCACAATGAGTGACCAGCTGAGCTGTTAGCTTTTGTAACAGCTAAAAACATTTTGTCAGTGGATCTCAACTGTCTACTTGGATTATAAAGTTGGGGAATATTGTTCAAACTAGGACAACTGACTGGATAATAGTTATGTTTATGGGAAGTGACTAGTTGGGAAAGGGTAAGGTAATGTCTTAGCTCTAACCACTGCCAATTTTTAAAGGTAAGACAGTGATGTGTCCTATAATGTTGTTTGCCACACTGTTTGAAGAGTGAGAATTGAGTAGATTGTAAGTTGGTCAAGATAAGAGCAGCATAACATAGTGCTGGGATGAGTATGGATTGAGCAATACTTTTACTGACATTATCTGTGAGGTATTATTTGACTCTACAGAGTGCACCTAGCTTTTGGTGAGTGTTTTTCACTGCTCATTTTATGTGATCAAATTTTAAGCTTTTGTCAATAATGACTCCTAGAAATTTAGTTTAAATTACTAGTTCTATGTTGATGGTGTTAGAGGAAGTGATTTTGAAATTGTTTTTGTAGTCAGTTGAATGCTTTGGGGTAAATAGGATCAGTTTATTTTTTTTATGGTTAAGGAGCAGCTATGTATCAAACACCCCAGCCTCTATGGTGGAGAAAGACTCTTGATGAGTTGTTTTAATTTATCTGTGCTTTTAACATAATGTTTGATTGCTCAGTCATGTTGGTATTGTATGGTAATGGTTTGTTTAGAAGCTAGATTGAAATCACTAACAAATATATTGAACAACAAGGGTTCTTAAATTGATCCCTGAGGGGTACCCACTATAATGGAAAGGAACAAGATGTCATTTTGCCATTTTACTGCCTGTTACCTGTTTGAGAGGTAGCTGGAGAACCAAGATAGTGACGTTTCATGTATTTCTTGGATAACATTTAGAAAGCTTTGGATAAATCTAGGAAGAATTTGCACAGTTTCAGTGTTAGTTAACATGTGGTATAAAACTAAAGAGAGGTGTACATGTACTATGAAAGGAATGGAAACTGTGCTGTGTAGGGGAAAGGAGGCACATTTAAATGAGGAAGTTGTGGAGTTTAGACTGGATACACTTCACATTGCCATGCTCTTGTATGGTGGGCAGTTCTCATGTTTCTGCAGATAAATCTGTCATAAAGGATGGATAGTTGTCACATGAATCAAGGATTGTTAATCTCCCCACCCCCAAGAGAGAGAAAGAGAGAGAGAGAGAGCCATATCAGGCAGTTGAGGGAATATGCAGTTGTCCTCACTGTGCAAGGTAGTGATGCTTGACTCACAGTGGGCCATAAACTGAAAAGAATCAGTCTCTTAGCACGTGGGGAAATGAACAATCCTGTGATCTTACTGAGCTGTTCCTTCAACTCTGTCTTGAACCAGTGGAATTAGATTCTGTGTCAGTTCTGTGCTATATGGAAGCAGAGCATACCAGACATCAATTTGATCACCACTTAGGATATGCCCCCCCCCCCCCCCCCCAGCATGATAAGAAAAAGATAGTGATGGATGCATTTTCCATCTCCATGACATGGGAGATTTGTACATGCCTCCTTATCATTGCATTATTATTTTTTTTAATTGGTAAAGCATCTCTTTTTTCCTTCTAATAAATCAAGCACTATTTGTTTGACCTGTAGGACACTTAAATTTTAATTAACCTTATGAAGGTTAGAAAATCCTTTTCCTGCTTGATGGCCAAGAAAGTTGTTGCTTCAGACACTCAGAAACCTAGTAGTACATGAAGCTTTCCATGCACAACCCATTAATTATCTCTGTGGTTAGAGGTGACTGCCAGCTTCGTTTCATGGTCTGGCTATTGATGTAGAACCCCTGATCCCACTAGACCTTTTGACATGTGTTTCAGAAGTAATTAAGGCTGTCAGGAACTTTTCCAGTTAGCAGACATATGTTTTGAGTGGAAACAGTTAGGTGTACTGTGCTTCCCATCTGGTCATCCTTCAATTGATTCTGACATCTCAGAAGCTTGTGTAATATGAGCATGTGTTATCACCCAAGATGCATATATCAGCTGTTTTTGCCCATTACAGGCTTGTGGCCTAATAACAGCTGGTTAGGGAGTCCCTTAAATGAGGTTACAGCTCCTACCTTAGAAAAATGTATCCACTTCTTTGGAACTGAACATCATCATTGACTGGCTTGCCCATATTCTTCATGAATCCAAGTGGTTCAGAACTTTATTCTTGAGAAACTCTTTTGAGTGGGCATCTATCTGCTCTCAAGATCCTGGAGCTATAGATGCTTAAGTATAAGAAACTGATCTTTTTTACAAGGGTTTAGACTAATCGTTTTCTTTTACAAAGTCATATCTGAATTTTCCTGAACTTGTCTGGTTTTCCTTGTTAAGACATAAACCAGAGCAGAGAAGCTTTCACATCTGAATTTGCAGCTTAAGTTATACCTTGAGAGGATTACATGTTTAGTAAAAGTGAATGGCTGTTCATCTCCTCCTCTTTAGGAGGGGAAGGGCTGGCAGATGTCTAACAAACCATGTCCAAATAGATTGCCGTTAGTTTTATTTTTTAGAATTGGGTAGCCAACTACCTTGTAGAAAATTATGTGTTCAAAGTTCATTGTGTAAGGGAATGGCTGCTTCATTTGCTTGTTTTAAGAATGTTGTCAGTACAGACATCTCTGCCATGGTTACTTGGTATTTGGTGCATACCTTCACCAAGTGTTATTATCTTGACTGCAGCTCCATGAGTTGTGTTTTCTTCTTTACTTCAGGACTCAAGTCTGCTGTTCTTCAGCTTGTTACATCATAATGATGCACTGCTTTCAATTCAAAACAGTCACAGAACCTTCACAGGAGGGTCCCATGTTTTAGTTATAAAAGGTATACTGTTAATCTACAGTCATTTGGCCCGAACCAATCACTAGAGGCCGTAACCCAGCCAACTATTAGGGGTTTTCTTTCTTCAGTCATAAACTCTCCCATTGCAGCTGACATGTACACTTACAGATGTGAGGTCCTGGAAAACCTTCCTCTGTCAGCAGTGATCTTGGATTGTCTGGGTTATAGCTGGGATGCATCTCTCTTTATCACAGAGTGGGTATAATAGCTGAAATAATTTTCACCATAATTTGTGCAATGTAGTTGTATTATATATTGCAAGAGCCTGTTAAAGATTTTTATGATAACTTTGAAATGTATATTATTACTTGATGGGTTTCTCTCACATTGTGTAATAGTCATCCACTGTTTTATTTTCTTTTGAACAGTTTGGCTGCAGGTGATGATTTTGAAGGCTTAGAAGCTTGGAGTCAAGCGGGTGTTAGTCTGACTCTGACTGGTTATGATGGAAAAACACCTCTAGAAGTGGTAAGGTTTTAAATGCTTTTACTCAGACTTTGAGTTTACCTTTTTGTGATTGGTAAAGCACTTTATTTTTCCTTTTAGTGAATCAGGTGGTACTTGTTTGACTTCTAGGACACTTGAATTTTAAGTAATATTGTGAAGGGCTGCCAAAAATATCAGTTCTAAGTAATAAATGCAAACATCCCGGTTAATCTGCTTATTGCCAATGTTGATATTATACGGACTCAAATTTTTTTTATCATGTACATATAAACAAAAGGCATGCTGGATTATGTGCTAATCATCCATATGTCTCAGACTATATATTTAACTGTCTTCTATGTCCTATTGTACCTTAAACTTAATTGTACTATTGCTGTATTTTGCTGTCTTTTATTGCGAAGCTTTTCTTCCCGGGCCTCCGCTGAAAAAGGACTTGTGTCCAGTCAGGCATTCCTGGTTAACAAATGTAAAATAAAATAAAATCCCATTCCAAATGTGGAAAAAAAATGCTTAGTTTTATTGAAAAAATACTAGCATATCTTAGAGGTACACAAGTAGTTCTTCAGGTTCTAGGTGGGGATCCCTGGATTATCAGTTTACTTCCTTGTTTTTTTATCCTTTGTTCTGTATTAGTGGTCTTCACAAAATGCATAGCATCTGTTTTTTTTTTTTTATATATACCTGAGCGTGATAGGAATTCATTTCTGTCCTTGTCTGAAGAATTGACATTTCCCTTCTTTGAGCCCATTTTATCTTAGAAAACTGTTTGGTTGCAGTTACTTCAGCTAGAAAGATACCAGAACTGTAAGCTTTAATATACAGGACCATAACAAGTTACTAGGCTACTGTTGTGAGGCCGTTATAGGCCTAGCCAGTAAAATTAGCCCATGTTCCCACAAGTCAGCATCCGATGCCCCTGTCCAGCAGGGACACAGGTAGAATCCCAGGGGTATATTTTCTGTTTACCATCCAGTTATCTAGGTTGTACTTAAAAAGGGATAATGAGGTACTCTGCTTGACATGGAGGAGGAGTCTATTCCACAGACTGGGGAGTCTCTGGGACACAAATCTGTATCGCCAGCAAGTCCTATTGATGTTGAAGACCAAGTTGAGGTTTTGCACACGGATCACACGAGTGGAGTTTGACTTGCGGATATGCAGCAATTTCATCAAGGCGGGGTCAGAGATTGTGCTGTATGCCAGACATCAGATCACCTCTGAGGGAGATGTAGTAGAGGGACCGGGCTTTTAGCCTGTCTGTGTAGGATAGATTTTCAAAGCCCTGGATTCTCCTGGTCAGGAACCTCTGTGGTCTCTCCAGCTGCTGCATGTGCTTCGCGAGGTACATGCCGAAAGGGGTGTTATACTCGATGATGGGCCTGATAAGGGAGAAATAGAGGGAAGTTATGACTTCCTTTTTCCTGGAAGAAATACTGTTACTAATGAGGTGAGCCATGTAGAAAGCTGTCCATACAATGGAGGCAACATGGTGGTCAAAAGTTAGATTGCTGTCAACTTGGGTGTCCAGCTCCCTCACAACTGCATGCGTGCATATGATGTTGTTATTAATGTGATAATTTGTGGAGACTTCACTCTCCCCAAAGGGGATGATGATGAATTTTTTGACATTTAGTTTGAGACTGTCTTTCTGCCACCAGTTATTTGTCTTGGTGAGACCCTCTTGTAGTATGTCTACACCACTAGGGGAGTTGATGACAGTGCCCAGCTTGCAGTCATTTGCAAACTTGGTCAGCCATAGACCTCTGGTTTTGGCTTGCACCTCGGAGAAGTATATCCCAAACAGCAGGGGCCCCAAGACCGATCCCTGGGGTGTGCCACTTGTTACATGTCTACTACTTGAGGTAACTTCCTCTATTTTGACTGAGTGAGTTCTGTCAGTGAGCCATTTAGCTACCCATCTGGTCATATATGGATTTACACCAAGCTGGGATGGTTTATCTGTTATGCCCAATAGTGTTGAAGGCCTTGGCCTGGTCAAGGTGGTTGGTGTGTACAGTCTTCCTCTTGTCCTTTGCTTTGGTGATTGACTCAAAGAAATCTACCAAATTTAACAGGCGTGATCTCCCCTTGACAAAAACAAACTATCTGGGATCAGGCTTTTGGAGGTTGACAATGTCCTTGTTAATGTGGTCCATGATAATGCGTTCCATGACCTTGCAAATCAGGCTAGTTAGGCTGATGGGTCTGTAATTGCCTGGATTGATGGATGCATCACCTTTGTGCAGAGGGATCATGGTGGCTGTCCTCCACTTGGCTGGGATGAAACTGGTACTCAGGCTTAAGTTGAATAGGGTGTCTAATGGTGCTGCGTGTTCCTGCCTGAGTTGATGCAGGATGCAGCCTGGGGTGTTATTGGGTCCCATGGAAGCGGTGTTTTTAGCCTTTGAGAGGGTGGTGATGACTTGTTCCCTAGAGATAAGGGGTGGGGGACAGGTGCTGGGGATATCCTGGATTACTGATGGGGGGACAGAGGGTGAAGTTTTCACTGAACCTGTCTGCCAGCAGGTTGGCTATATTCACGGCATTTGTGTATGTGGTGTCCTTGGCCATCAGTTCTGAGCAGATTTGGGTGTTTCCCCTTAGATTGCGGACGTATTTGAAGAAGGCCTTATGATTGTCTTTTGTAGATGTGGCCAATTTGGACTCAAAGTTAGCTTTGGAGGACTTCACTAATAAATGTATTTGCCTGTATAGGCCAAGGAGAGATTGCTTCCAGTTTGGCATCTGTTCCTTCTTGGTCCTGGACAGCATTTTTTTCCTGTTGTTGTAGAGTTTATTTATAGCCGATGTCCACCAGACAGGTTTACTTTTCCTTGAGGAGGAGGATTTTGTCCTGTCAGATATTGCTGAATCCATTTGTTTATATAAATGGTCATATAATACTTTGGTGTAGGTTTGGTCATTAGTTCCAGATGTTCTTTGTGTTTCACTGATGCAGTCATTATATTTGGGTTATCCTGCTGGCAGGTTGCCCTCAGTTGGCCTGAATTCGTCTTGGGTCCTGCGTCGGTTGCTGTCGCCTCTTCCCTGACGTCAGGTCGTCAGGGTTATAAAAGATGCAGCCGACGCCATTTTATTTAGTCTTTCTTGCCGCGTGGTGCCCGAAGCAGAAGCAGTTCGCAAGTGCCGGTCGGCTGACTCCTGAGATTTTCGTGTTCGAGTTTCAGATCCAAAGTCTTCATTAAAAGCTAAGTACCCCATTGGGGAAACTTTTTTCTTGCTCCAGACCGATGTCAGAAAAAGATAATAATTGTATTTTTTGTGGGAATCAAATACCTCATAAGGACTTTCATTCTTACTGTATTCCTTGCCTAGGCCCAGACCACGACGTTGCTAGTTGTCGGTTTTGTGCTAGATTTAACCAATGCACTATTAAGCATCAGTACGATTTTGCATTAAGCTATTTTGGGTGAAGATTTAATTATACAATGTCGTCGGATAGCCATCTGACTACCAGAGTTCACAAAAAACACAAAGAAAAAGAAAAGGACAGGCAACCGAGGTCTAAAACCGATGACGAAGCTTCTCCTAAGCAAGTCGCCGGTTCTCAGTGAGGTGCTTTTGCAGCCCCTGATGCCTGCTACGTTAGAGTCACAGGCCGCTACCGACTCCCATGTGGAGTTGCCCAGGCTGCAGGAAACTCAAGGTATTCAAGCCTCGGAGATTATTCCCTCAGATGGGTCCAGAGCCGCTGAACAGGCATCGGCTTCTGAGGGTGTATTCAGACCTAAAGAATTATATATTAAACAGACTTCAAAGACAAAGACTAAGACACCTTTAAAGGCAAAGAAACAAGTTCACCAGTCACAAGGACAGGCCGCCATGCCCAAAAAACAGATGCTCAAAATGGCCAAAGACTTAATTACCTTGATCAGGGGTTCCCATCCCCCTCCTGATAAGAGGCCTAGGCAAGAGACAGACTATGAATCTTCAGATCAGGTTTCCATTTCTTCTGATTCCGCTTCTGATCAGGAATGTTTTCTTCCCCCCTATGAGGATTCTGATGCTGAAGAATCAATTCCTTCAGCTTCCCCTTCTGAGGACTACTCTTTTGGGGAAGCCTTGCATACCATGAGGGAGCACTTCCAAGGGAGAGCCAAGATTTTTCAGAATCTAAGAAAAGGCTCAGAGACTTCCTTTTACTACCTCAACACAGGCCTCTATTCCACCTGTGTTGGACATTGTAGATGATGTGTTCTCTGAGTCTAGTCTGACCCCTGACTCTTTACCTCCAGCTCCTGTTAAGCCGGACAGATACTACAGGGTCCCTGACTCTCATAAATTCCTTTTCAAAATCCCTACTGCAGACTCAGAAACTATTTCTCAGGGTCCAAAAGGGGTCAAGGCTTCTACTGCAAAAAATCCTACCCCCTCTGACAGGGATTCTAGGGCTCTGGATAGATGGGGAAAAAAGATTTACACATCTGCTACTTTGGCTATAAGGGCCTTAAATTGCCAGTTTCATATGCTCAAATATCAGCAATATATCATGACACTGCTTAAACACTCATTCTGCTATTGGAGCCTCATGGAATTTCTGCTATATCACAGTGATGAATTGCCATTCCTTGGCCTGGTAAAAACAAGCACAGACCCCTGAAAACACACCGTTTAAGTACCAGAAAATATGGAAGACTCTAGAAGCTCAGATTACTACCCAATCCTGGTACCCCTTGCACTTTCAACAAATTATTCATGCTAGAGAAGGTCAGATAGCCAGCCCTGTTACTTTCACTATCAGAGAAGACAGGCCCCCACCAGCACAAGATGGCTGCCAGGAAACTCAGCAATTAAAACAACCAGGCCTGGATGCAGCAAACCTGTATCCAGACTATGCTACTTGACTGGAACACAGAAGATTCCTAGAAAAATGCATAGAAAAGCACAGATAGAGCACTCACAAACAGAAAATACAACTCTCAGTATGAAAAAATCAGTTTACAGTTAAGTATATCAGTAAAACTCCAGTTACAGTAATGAAACACTACTTAGTAAAGAAAATACAGTTAAAACAGTATAAAACAGTACAAGAATGTAATGAAACAGTAAAACAACTTTATAACAGTGCAACATGTAGTAGATTAGCTGTGTAGCACAACCATCAATGTTAGGAAGTGCAATTCAATTAAATAATTGTAAAAAAAACCCTTATTCTGCTTATGTGGAAGGCATGACAGTATGATTAGAGAGAGTTGTAGCCCCCACATGTAGGAGTCGATGTTTTATGAAATGTATGCAAGATGGGAGAAATTTATTTATTTATTTATTTTATATATTCTATGGTAGCCTTCGTCACTTTCAAAAGTTATCTCATAGTATTTTTTGTATTACAAGGCAAATGTGGAGCAGAAAATAAACAGGATGTTCAAGTCAGACTGTGTCACAGGAAAGATTGCAAGCCAGAAAGATGCCATGTGGGGTCTGTGAGCAGAGGTTGATGGCCTATGCACCCTAGCTGGGTGGTGGTACAGAGCAATTGTGGCTATATTAAAGAAGGATTTGTAAATCAGCAGATGATAGCTGTGGTGGTGCAGCAGTTAGCATTGTCGCCTCACAGCAAGAGGTTCTCCCATTCGATTATTGGCTGGAGCGCCTTCTGTGTGGAGTCTGCATGTCCTCCCCGTGGTTGAGGGACATTTAAAGACATGCAGGTAGGTGCGTGTGTGAATGGGTGTGCATTCTTTGAAGGTTGTGCATCGGGCTGGCAATTTGGCATCATAAAAATCTACTGCCAATCATTAGCGGACCGGAGTTCCGCTGTGGTGACCCCTAACTGGGAAAAGCTGAAAGACATTAGTTTGTAAATCAGCAGATAGTGATGTCTGCTCTTTGGATGACAGTTTCTGGGCTGCAGGTAAAAAGTGACAATTTTGAAAATACTTTCATCCACAAGGATCTCCTGCTGATTAGGCTAAAAGAAGGACTGGAAGGGGTCTGATATGGTAAGCAATGTAAAGAGCTGGATCAGGTTTTTGCCATGCATTCTCCATGAACTTGACCCACAAAATGACTGAGTCAAAAGAGTGAGGAAATGACTACATGGAAAGGATAAACATGCTGGTTGATTTTAAGGTGCCACTGCTACAGAATGAAGTTATGGTTTACCAAGATGGTGGCCCAGAGACGTGCTGGTAGATAGAAGAGTGATGTCAGAAGATCATTACATAGTGACTCTGCATAAGTATTGCAGTGAATTTAAGAGCATTTTTTGGTGTATTAGAAATGGAAGGGCTGGAGGCTGGTGAATGTAGGGCTGGAAGAATATGGCCAGACAGTAGTATGAAAAGTTCTTCTCCACAAGGCGCTAAAAGATGGCTAGTAGAGATCATGCAGAAAAATAGCAGTGGGAATAAGTTCAGTCTAAAAGTACTGACGTCATTTTGTTGTTTAGTGAGATGGTACCACCACAGTTCTCAGGAATGGAGAGAAGACAGCAATATAGCAGTACTCTAGAGTATAGATGGGCGCATGGTGTAAGCAGTGCTGACCAGTCTCTGAATTGTCAATAACAGTAATGAGGAGCAGCCTGCGGGTGGGATTCCATAAGAGATTAGTCATCAGTAGACGGTGGTGATGGGTGTCATGGAGTAACTTTACAGACTAGGAAGGAGCTGTAAGGGTGTATCCAGGGATGACCTAAAGAAGGCAGATGTGGTCCACAGTGGTGGAAAAGAAACTGGAAAAAGTATCAGGAGGCAGAGGATGTCACTAACTCAGTTAAGTGGAAGCTGACATGTCCTCGTTTCCAGGAATAGCATTCTACTGAAGAGGAGAGGTGAGAGTAGAGAGGGATAATATTGGTGATTACTTTTCTGAAAACTGTGCTGTGTCCTGATACTATGCCTTATGTTTGTCATCTAAGGTTTTGGAAACTGCATCAAAGTTTTCAAGGTGTAAATTGCTGAAGACTGAGAAAAAGGTGTATGAAGTTCTCATGTTTAGCAGCTGCCTGTCTGCCTGTAGATCATACCTGTCAACCGTACCAAAGTCCTCGGTAAATACCAGTTTTGAGGGTGCTACGAATTCCCAAGTGGCCCCTTTAATTTCTGAATTTCCTGGGTTTTTTTTTTTGTTTTTTTATTTTACTCCTGACATCAGCCTGTGCAGGACGTGCATGACGTCAGCTTCTGCACAGCACGTTTCTTCATCAGCTCGGGCTCCTCTTCCTCTAAGTAAAAAAACTGCCAGCTTATTTTATACTTTTACTTAATGGCGGGAGAAACTTACCTATATGCTTAGTGCTTACAACTTCTTCTATTTATTTATATCCTGTGTGTGCTTAAACAGCAGCTTATTTAATTTATTTACTTGCTGAGTTGTGTAATTTAGCTTCTTTGATTACTTTATTTAATAGCTGGAGAAACATGCCTGTGTGGGCTTACAGTTTCGCCTTCTTCTATTTATTTATTTCCTGTGTGTGCTTAAACAGAAGCGTATTTTATTTATTTACTTGCTGAGTTGTGTAATTTAGCTGCAGCCTACATATGTAACTTATTAGTAAATTGAAGTGATGAGTTGAGTACTTTAAATACGGTTCGGTCTCTTTGTATATTTGGTAAATTTATACGTTGTTGCAGATACGACTGCTAAAAGTACAAAATACAGTATGGTTTCTTGCAACCCCTTTCTCTTTATAATACTGTAAATTATTTAATGATATGATTACTGCTTATAGTTTTATGAAGCTTGCAGAATGAGCTTTTAAATCATAAGTTAGTTGTTTGGGTCTTATAGGTCTGGTTTTGCTTTCTCTGTGTTTACTGGCTTGAAGTCCAAGTCCGCTGAATACGTAAAGACTGATTTGTTTTGAGGTGTGTTACTGTTCACTTTTACAGTTCTAGCTGACTCCCACAGTGCGATTGTGCGAACATAACTTGTTTATAGTTTAACTGTAATGTCAGGCAAGATGTTGGTCTTATTGGAAGTCCAGACTGCTTACTCATCTATGTATTTGTGCTAGCATAAAGTACAGTTTTGTACCTACCATAAATGTAGATGTTCGAGGATCCACATTGCTGCAGTCATAACCTGTGGGTAGTCCGCTGTCCTTGGTCGGCCCGAATACCAAAGAGTTAGGCTGGCGTCGGTCATGGTCGCCCAGAGCTGACGTCAGTACGTAGTAGTACTTAAGCGCATGACCGACGCCATATCCTCAGTCTTTCTTGCCCCAGATGTCAGAAGGCCTAAAAAGGGAAAAGCCAGAGCCAAAATAGTAAATACCTAACAACCACCAGTGAGGAAATAATAAGTATCCCAAAGAAAACACAGCAACCACAAACTATAGAGGGGATGGAGGGAGGGAAAATAGGACTGCAGCAATGTGGATCCTCGAACATCTACATTTATGGTAGGTACAAAACTGTACTATGTTCTTCGTCTCACATTGCTGCAGTCATAACCTGTGGGTAGAATCCCAAAGCAAAGGAAAATGGAGGCTGGCAAACTAAAAAGCATTAGGAGCTGCTAACATGCCCTGTAAAACTGCAGTGGCAAACCCAGCCCTAGACTTGGAATAAAGAGGGAGATGGTAATGCTTAGTAAAAGTGTGAACTGAACTCCAAGTAGCTGCCTCCAAAATATCCTTAGTAGCTACCCCCCTCAAAAAGGCAGTAGATGTGGCAGTAGCCCTAGTGGAATGAGGTCTGATCCCAGCAGGAACATTCTTCCCATGATGAGAATAACAAAAAGCAATACAATGACTAATCCACTTAGAAATAGTTTGCTTTGAAACAGCTTTCCCTTGTGAACTCAAAGCAAAAGAAATAAATAACTGTTGAGGCTGCCTGAACTCTTTAGTTCTGCTCAAATAATAGCGTAGCTGCCTGTGAATGTCCAAAGAATGTAAGACTTTTTCCCCCTTATTTTGGGGATCAGCATAAAAAGTAGGCAAATGAATAGACTGGTTCAAGGCCACATTAGAAATCACTTTAGGCATAAAAGTAGGGTTAGTACGCAAAGACACCCTATCCTTATGGAATATGAGAAAGGGTTCTACTGCCATGACTGCCTGCAATTCAGATACCCTCCTAGCAGAAGTAATGGCCAACAAAATAGCAGTCTTCCAAGACAAAAACTTCAACTCAGACGTAGCTGCAGGTTCAAAAGGAGGTAAAGTAAGCTTCTCCAACACAAAATTGAGATCAAAGGAAGGAGTAGGAGCTCTACGTGGGGGTCTTATATTTTTTGCCCCTCTAAGAAATTGCTTAAACAAAGGGTGAGAAAATAAAGGAGGGTCACAATCATAGTGAGCAGAAATGGCTGCAGCATGAACCTTCACAGAGGAAAATGACAAACCCTTGTCTAGTAATTCAGTAAGGTACTGTAGTGTAAAACTCAAATTAGGCACTGAGACATCAAAGCCCTTTGCTGTGCTCCAAAGAAAAAATCTCCTCCATTTATCAGCATAAACTTTTCTAGTACTAGGCCGCCTGGCTTCCAAAATGACATCTAAAACCTGTTGAGGAAGCTGAGATCCCACAGACTCTAAAACAGAATACGCCAGGCTGTTAGATGCAGGGACTGCACCCTGACATTGAGAAAATGATTGCTTGACTGGGATAACAAGTGAGGAATCTGTGGCAAAGGCCAAGGAGGCTCCTGAATTAAACTCCTCAGCAGAGGATACCAATGCTGACGTGGCCAATCTGGTGCTATTAGAATCATGCAAGGCTTGCCCCTCCTGATTTTCAAGAGTACCTTGGGAAGAAGAGGCAGAGGGGGGAAAGCATAGACGTGAAGGTTGTTCCAACGGAAAGATAGAGCATCCACTTTCCAAGCTTTTGGGTGAAACATCTTTGTGCAAAATTTTGGCAGTTGGAAATTTAGTGGAGAAGCGAACAGATCTATGTCTGGAGTTCCCCAGGCCACGGTCAACTGTTGAAATACCTGAGGATCCAATTTCCACTCGTGGGGATCCACAATTTGTCTGCTCAATACATCTGCTAGGGAGTTCTGTGCTCCTGGCAGAAACCGTGCTTGAAGATTGATGTGCAAACTCAGAGCAGTCTCCCACAATATCATTGCTTGCCTGCAAAGAGGGTAAGAATGGGTTCCCCCCTGCTTGTTGATGTACCACATGACTGTTGTGTTGTCTGTTCGAATCAACACCTGTCCCGGCTGAAGTAGGTCCTTGAAGGCCATCAAGGCAAATTGGACTGCTAACATCTCCTTCATGTTGATATGCAAATGTAGTAGTCTGGGAGGCCACGTGTCTTGAATCCATTTCCCATTGAAGTGTGCTCCCCAAGCCAAGTCCGAGGCATCCATCGTTAAGATCTGACTCGCCTCTGGTCGGGTCACAGAGAGTCCCCTGTTTAGGTGACATTCCTGAGCCCACCACAAGAATTCCTTCTGGATGCAAGGTATTATCCAAATGACAGTGTCCAAATCGTGGCAGTGTTGAGTCCATACACTTTTGAGATACCATTGTAGCTTCCTCATATGCAATTTGGCATTGGGAAGTACTAGAATGCAAGATGCCATGAACCCCAAGGCTTGAAGGACTGTCCTTGCAGTCAGCCTGGACAGTACTGATAACTGCTGGAAGTATAGATGAAGAGTTCTTTGTTTGTCCGGGGTCAGAAATGCCATCTGAGAAGCTGTATTCAGTCTCACACCCAGAAAGCACATGTCCTGAGAGGGTACTAGACTGGACTTTATTTCGTTCACAGAATACCCTAGGCACCTTAAAACTGCCATTACATACTGTAGATGTTGTAGTAACTTGTCCTTGTCTTGAGCCATAATCAGGCAATCTTCCAGATAAGGATAAATTTGTATTCCCCTCTGTCTGAAGAAAGCAATTACAGGAGCCAGAACTTTTGTGAACACCCTGGGCGCAGTAGATAAACCAAAGGGCAATGCAGAGAACTGATAATGAGAAGTACCAGCCCGAAATCTCAGGAATTTCCTGCAGCTGGGCCTGATAGGAATGTGAAGATAGGCCTCTTTGAGATCCAGGGTCACCATCCAGTGATCTTTGCCTAGCATAGGCAGAAGTTGTTGTAATGTTAACATCTTGAACTTTGGAATGTCTAGGTAGGTATTGAGAATGGACAAATCCAGAATTGGCCTCCAAGTGTTTCCTTTCTTTGGCACTAGGAATAGACGGGAATAAAATCCTAGGCCTACTTCTGACGGAGGTACCACCTGGATTGCCCCCATCTGCAAAAGCAAAGAAATTTGCTCCTGAGCCTCCAGCCTTTGCTGAGGAGGCACATCCGGCATGCCTTTGAAAGGAGGAAGAGTGTGAAAATAAAACTTGTAACCTTGATTTATAATTTCCAACACCCATTTGTCCTGGGTGACCAAATGCCAGTTTTGTTTGAAAAGTCCCAACTTTCCTCCTAGAGGAGCTGCCAGAAAAGAAGGATCTGGCAGCTGAAGATACAGGTCATTGGGTCTGTTTACGAAAAGGCTGACCCCTGCCCTCACCAGAAGACTGTGCAGGAGAACTCCAAGTCCTAGGTCTGAAAGAACCCTGAGCGTGAGCCCTGCCTCTACCACGTCTAGACCTGCCCCTAGACTGGTAATCCGAAGAAGGGTAGGACCATCCTCTAGCAGGCCAATTTCTACTAAACTTAGGGGGCTGCACCTGCAAAAAATCCTTGACCGTCTGCATAGACTTAGCCTTATCTTCCATCTTTTTCAAAACTGACTCCACAGGAGAACCAAAAAGAACTTCAGATTGAAGAGGAGCATCCAAAATCCGAGCTTTAACATGCTCTGACAAATTTTGATCCTTAAGCCAGGCATGTCTACGATTAACTGAACCTGTAGCAGCCACCCTGGATGAAGCCTGAAGAGCATCGAAACCACACTGCAAAGAATGTCTGCCAACTTGATCTGATGCATGAACCAACTCCTGCAATTCCTTACACTCTATACCCTCAGATAAAGCATCCACCTTAGATTTCAATTGGCCTAACAAAAAGTTCTGATACTTCAGCATATGAAACTGGCAATTTAAAGCCCTCATAGCTAACGTAGAGGAGGTGTACACTTTTTTCCCCCACCTATCCAACGCTCTAGAATCTTTATCCAAAGGAACTGGATTCTTAACCACAGAAGCCCTGACACCCTTCGGCCCTTGAATAATAGTTTCCAGGTCAGCTCTAGGACTCTTGTACAAGTATTTATGTGCTTCTGGAACTCTGTAATATCTGTCTGGCTTGACAGGGGCAGGGGGTAAAGAATCAGGATTAAGGGAAGCTTCAGAAAAAACATCCTGAACAACATCTAAGACAGGGGGAATAGCCAAGGGCCTATGTTGTGGCAAAAACAAAAATTCCCTAAGCCTTTTTCGAGAATCTGAAAAATCCTGGCCTTCCCACTTGAAATGTTCCCTCATGGAATGCAAAGTTTCAGAAATGGAAAAATCCTCAGGAGGAGAAGCAGAAGGACAGGAATCCTCTGCATCCGAATCTGAATAGGGAGGGAAATCCTGAATATCTTCAGCTGAGGACTCAGAGTAGTCGGAAGAATGCTCCATTCCCTCTAAATCTGCCTCCACCCTAGGCCTCTTCTCTGGGGGGGGCATAGAACCACTGATCAAAGTAATCAAGTCCTCTGCCATTTTCAGCATATGTTTTTTAGGAACAGGGGCTGAAGAGCTAGGACTATGGCCAGGGCCAGCAAGACAAGGTTTAGCCTTAACATGGCCTTTAGCCACTGAGGTAGAAGGCCTAATAACCTTTTGTAAGGATGGCACTACAGATACCTGAAAAGCACCCTCAGCCTGGCCTAACTCCTGAGAGGCCAACTCCTGCAAAAGTAAAGGTTCCCCCTGGGATTCAGCTGAAGCCTCGGCCGGATCCACAGTTTCAACCGGAGGTTCCATAGAACCAGCGTCCTCAACGGACGACTCATCCGGTTTAGACCTCAAGGATTTATCTTTACATTTTTTAGCGGTAGCGGGCGTCGGAGGATCCGACGGCATGTTATAGTTACACCGTTTACCGAAAACAAGCCTGGCACAGTCTAATCTTCGTTTAATGGTGCGCTTATTAAATCTAGCACAAAAGCGACACCCGACTACGTCGTGTTCAGGCCCCAAGCAAGGAATACAGAGAGAATGATAGTCCCTATGAGGTATCTATTTCCCACAAGAAATACAATTATTAACTTTTTCTGACATCCGGATAACTGAGGCAAGAAAAGACAAAAATTTCCCCAACGGGGTACTTAGCCCAACTTGGTCTAGAGTCTGAAACTCGATAAATGAAAATTTCAGAACGCCGAACGGCACTTGCAAACGCTGCTTCTGCTTCGGACCACGTGGCAAGAAAGACTGGGGATATGGCGTCGGTCATGCGCTTAAGTACTACTACGTACTGACGTCAGCTCTGGGCGATCATGACCGACGCCAGCCTAACTCTTTGGTATTCGGGCCGACCGAGGACAGCGGACTACCCACAGGTTATGACTGCAGCAATGTGAGACGAAGAGCATCATGTACTGTCACTCGGTTTTGTTGATAATGTTGCAGCTTACGTTCAGAGCAACGTTGGTCATTTTATACGTTTATATCCATTTCTTACCTGTCAGTTGTCCCAGATTTTGCCTAAAAATTTTGCTGTGTCCCACTCCCTCTTGACTCTTCCTAAAACTGGCAATTTTGAAGAGAAAACACTATGGAACTTGCTTAATAGAAAATTATTGTGATTAGAATAGTAGATTTTATTTAAGAATGTGTTATGTGAGTGTTAATTCGCATTCTTTTATTTTGACCCTGCTTGTCTTGGATTAGGGAGACAGTTATGAGAGCTGAGACCGAGTTCATAACCTTAAACTGGTTTAGTAACTTCCACTGATGCTAGATGCTCTGAAGTGCATCACGTACGTGTGCTTATTTTATTTACTTACTTGATGGCTACAGACATAGGCAGCTTAAATGTGATTACTTTTACTTAATGGCTCTGAAGTGCATCACGTACATCTGTTTATTTTATTTATTTACTTACTTAACAGAGGCAGAGTGCAGACTTAGCTTAAATGTGATATTTTACTTAACAGTGGGGGAAAGAAATGTACATATATGTACTTACAGCAGCAGCTTCTTTTATTTCCTGTCTGTGCTTTAATGTTTAGTCGAACACAGCAGCTTCTTTTATTTACTTAGCAGAGAATGTGATTACTTTACAGCAGCTACAGACAGGACAAACGGACATACATATGTGTGTGTGCTTTTACTGTTAACTGCAGGAGAGTGTGATTACTTGAACAGCAGTATGTTCAGCTTCTTTTATTTCCTTACTACTTAACAGCTGCAGAGAACGTGATTACTTTACAGCAGCTGCAGGCAGGAGAATGTGAGAACTGCAGAAGAGTGTGATTACTTTTACTGAACAGCAGTGTGTTCATCTTTTATTTACTTAACAGCTGCAGAGAACATGATTATTTTACAGCAGCTGCAAGCAGGAGGGGGAGAGGGCTGTGTGTGTGTGTGTGTGTGTGTGTGTGTGTGTGTGTGTGTGTGTGTGTGTGTGTGTGTGTGTGTGTGTGTGTGTGTGTGTGTGTGTGTGTCTGTGTGTGTCTGTCTGGAATGTTTGGCTCATACTTTTGGTCTGTTGACCCTGTTCCTCTTAAAATTTGTGGTTTTCTGGCAAATCAGTAAGAACAGAATTTACTAAATAATGATAGCAATTTAAGTTTCTCTTTTCTGTCTTCCTGTCTTTAAGGAAACGCATGCTAGCACAAAACATTTTATACTAGCAACTTTTCTAAGGTTATACAGGCAATGTTTAAAATATGTCCTTGGTTTTGGGCTTTTGTCTCCCTCCCCCAATAAATTTTGTCTTTTTGTAGATTTATTGCGCTGCATAGTTCTTCAGGGGGAGAGAAGTTTACTGCTGCTTATGCTAGCTGTGTTAGTAGCACAACAGGTAGAATACTTGCTTTTGATGCAGAAGGCTGTGGGTTCTACTCTCACAGTATGTCGATGCATTGTAGATACTTTAATATGTTGTACTTTTAAAGGGGGTGGATGTTGCAGTCCTGAGAATGTCCTCTTTGGCAGAGATGCTTAGTAACTATGAACCTGTTATCAGTTTGCCATCCATTCCCTATTGGAATATTACTAGCTTATCATTTTTAATGTAACATAGGTAATTTATTCCTCAGGGGCAACAGGCACTTTATTTGTAGATGAAACAGTGAAATATTAAGTTGTTTGCTAGCAGCAATCTCTTCATTAGTTACATATCTTATGACTTTTACTTCTGCAGAAATTGTGCTAATTTACTGGTACTGCAGGATTATAGAAGTTTGAGTAGACTTTTATGATGGAAATGTTCTGAATTGGGCAGTTTTGTCATTATATGTTCATGCATTTTGTTTCATTGCTTACTGGAAAAATGTTCAAAACAATAAATTTAAAACACACTCTAACAAGTGTGCTGTATTTTACAAGGAATGTAATTTAATACAATCAGGAAGGTGTATCAAAGAACACATGTATGTTTCATGTGCAATGGGTCTATGATTTGAAAACAGCCCAAAGGTAATCTTTATCCGCCACTAGCCAGATGCATTTTCTTTGAATGTGGGTTTCAATGCTGTTTTAATGAATGTGAGTTTTAAGGGCAGAGAAGTTTTAATGCTAAGTCTATTTTCATTCTGAGACTGTATTGCTTTGTATGTAGCCGTCTATTATTGTTTGTGCTATAAAATGCCAAATAAAAGTTTTAAATAAATCCAAATAATCATTGTAGAAGTAAAGCAGTACGTGCACATTATAGTGTTTATGGTAAATGGTGCAAAATAGCCAAATAATTGGATATTGGAATGGCTGCAGGGGGAGGGCTGTGTATGGGGTTCCCATTTGACCATGATTTTGAGAGGGGGGAGAAGAGCGGTAAACTCAGACAGTCCCAGGTGGCACAAAGCCACAAACTCAGACTACGCCACTGATCAGTAGGCCATGGAGATTGGAGATTGACTTTTGGAGGTCCTAGCAAATGTAATATTCTTTTGCTAAGATTAGAATATTGCCTACCATTAAATCCCCTACTTTTACCCACATATGGCAAGTCAACATAAACAAAATCCTAAGCTTCATCATCTTCTCCCTTCCCAGTGAACATCATTGCTACACATTTAAAAAAATGGTTATTACCATTTATTACATGGTCTGGACTGGGGCCATATTTTGGTTGTCTGTTCTTCAATTTTTGCATTTGAAAGTTGCTATCCCACAATTCCATTGAAGTGTGCAGGGTTACATGATTATGTATGCAAATTTTATGTTAATTAGCTTACAAATTTGTACCTATTTTTCATGGGCCTTTGTCCAGATTTTTGATATTTCCAGGTTCAGAGGTATGCTGTAGATTAGTGGTCTTTCAAGCAGTAACATGGTGTGTTTATAATAAGTAAGTGAACAGAAATATCAAGACTATGGTAAAGGACTATTACGTCTGAGCCAGCAAAGGTTTCTTTTGTTACTGGATGTAAATGTAAATTGATTCAGTTTCCTGTCATTGAAAAGATCACTGTTTGTATAAGTGAAGCTGTTTTAGTTATTTTCTTTTATGTATTAGAGTGTAATAGCTTGCGGTTTGAAATGGAAGCTTATTTTGTGAAAACAGAATGCTAGGTGATGTTGCTGCACTTTTGTTTTAGTTGTGTTAGATATGTGTGATAGATATATTTTGCTTAACTAGTGTAATGCATTAGTATTGTTGAGGGAGGGAGAGAAGCAGTAAAGATAAACCATTTTCTTTAGAGGTTTAAGCACTTTTAAAAAGGCTGTATTCTTAAAACATTAACTACTTATTTGGACTAATGTGGATGTGGGCTAAATTCACAATAAAAGTCAATGCATATATGCATTTTGTTGCATGTTAATAGTAAAAAAAAATCTGTACTGAACCTAGTCATCATTTCAAGTGTGTTTATGTTATGGTGGGCTGCATCTGTAGAGTGCAGCATATGATTTTTTTTGCATGGGGAGGACAAAAACCCTTTTTGGGTTTCTGTGGGATGGTCTGTTTATTTTAGTGCAGTGGTTCTGAAACTCTGCAAGCTGGAGGACGCCTTTTATAAAGGAAATATTTGGTGGACCCTATATTTTTGGATTGTGTTTTTAGACTGATGTTAATTAATAATTGTTAAGCAAAGAATGTATTCGGTATTATCAGTGCTTTTTTGTGAACAAAAAGGTGAAGGTACACATACATTGCATTTGGGTCACCCCTCCACACGCAGCCATTCCAGTGACCCATTAATTGGCTCTTTCTCCCCAGTTGCCATATACACTGTTCAAAACTCTGTGTGGATACTGTTTTTCTGCTTTACTTCTACAATGATTACAGATATTTGGATTTAATTTATACCTTTTATTTCAAATTATATAGCACAAATACTGACAGACATTTGCTAAACAAAGCAATACAGTCTCACAATGAAAACAGACTTAGCATTAAAATGTCTCTGCCTTTGAAACTCACATTCACTGAAACAGCATTAAAACCCACATTCGAAGAAAATGCATCTGGCCAGTGGCGGATTAAGTTTACCTTTGGGTTGTTTTCAGATCATAGGTCCCTCGCACATATTTTAGGACCATGCAGAAGTTCTTTGATTCGCCTTCCTGATTGTATAATTAAATCATAATATATAATAATCAAATTAAATCTCTTGTATAATACAGCACTACTTGTCAGAGCGTGTTTTAAATTTATATTTTTGAACATTTTTCCAGTAATCAATGAAACAATACATATGAACCAATAATGACAAAAATGCCAGATTCAGAACATTTCAACCATAAAAGACCACTCAAACTTCTGTCATTGCAACCCACCAATGCCAGTCAATATGCACAATCTCTGCAGATGTAAAGTCATCTAAATAATTCCACATTAAAGAGATCTGTAACTAATGAAAAAGTTGCTGCTAGCAAACAACTTTATATTTCAGTGTTTCATCTACAAATTCAGTGCCTGCTGCCCTTGAAGAATAAATTGCCTACTGGGTTACATTGAAAAAATTGGTAAGCTGGTAATATTGCAAAGGGAATGGATGGAAAACTGAAAACAGGTTCATAGTTACTAGGCATCTAATCCAAAGGAGGACATACTCAGGATTGCATTACCCCACACCCTTAAAATACAACACAGTATCAGCAGTCCATCTTCATGCTGTGGGAGTAGAACCCACAGCCTTCTGCATCAAAACACAAATATGCTCCCTGTTGTGCTACTAACACTGCTTTGAAAATTCTATACCACAGTAGTGATATCATTTGCTAAATAAAACAGTTGCACATTGTAAACAGAGCTAGCATGAGCAACAGTAAACTTCTATTTTCTTGAAGCTCACAATTCCTTGAAAATGCACTTGAAACGAAGTTCCTTGAAAAATGCACCTGAAACTCAATTCCTTGAAAAATGCAGCTTGGTAGTTGAGTAGAGAGGATTCAGGCTCTTGTTAACTGTAGTTAAGGTACAAGTTTTGACCCTAAGCACGACACAGACATCTTAACCTCTTACTGCAAGAAGTCGTGCCAAAGCCTAAAATAAATAGGGACAGATTATAAATATTGCTCTCATTAATTTAGAAACTTGCTAGAATAACAGGATTTGTGTTAGCATGCATTTTTCAGATCTAAAGCATATGAAGTTTAAAACTCAAATGTCTGTCATTATTTAGCAAATTAAATCCTTTTTATGAGGAGCAGATGAAAATAAGGGGCAAAAATCTGGACATTCAAAAACCTGGACAGTTGGGTATGCTCTTACACACACACACACACGCACACACACACACACACACACACACACACACACACACACACACACACACACACACACACACACACACACACACACCTACTACCTCTTCCTCTTACAGACACACACACACACACACACACACACACACACGTCCCTCCTCTTACACAGACGCACACCATACCTCTCTCTTACAGACACATACCATACCTCTCAGCCTCTTAGCCCAAAAAATCTGGACAAAGCCTGTAATAATAGGGGGACAAAGGCCCAAAACTAAGGACACATTTTAAATATTGCTCTTATAAACTTGATAAGTTGATAGAAACAACAAGTTTTGCATTAGTATGAATTTTCTGAAGGATATGAAGTCTAAAGCTCAAATGTATGCCATTTTCTGACTTCAGTCCTCAAAATTCTAAGCTTGCTTCCCCCCTTAACTGTGGCAGGTCAGATACGGATTTGCTATGTCCAAGACTGTTTGTGAGCTCCTAAGCCCCCCCCCCCCACACTTAACTGGGATTAAACTATTCCTGGCGCCATAAAGTATGTTTTTCAAAATTTCCCTTGCAACTAGCCAGCTTTTTAGTTTTAGCACTCATCTGTTTCTTTGATCTCAGCACTTGTTCAGAACTCATTGTAAGCCCACACTTAACTGGGATTAAACTATTCCTGGCGCCATAAAGTATGTTTTTCAAAATTTCCCTTGCAACTAGCCAGCTTTTTAGTTTTAGCACTCATCTGTTTCTTTGATCTCAGCACTTGTTCAGAACTCATTGTAAGCACTAACTTCCCCCCTTAACTGTGGCAGGTCAGATACGGATTTGCTATGTCCAAGACTGTTTGTGAGCTCCTAAGCCCCCCCCCCCCACACACTTAACTGGGATTAAACTATTCCTGGCGCCATAAAGTATGTTTTTCAAAATTTCCCTTGCAACTAGCCAGCTTTTTAGTTTTAGCACTCATCTGTTTCTTTGATCTCAGCACTTGTTCAGAACTCATTGTAAGCACTAAATAAGTTACAAATTACTACAGCACTCAACTTTCCTCACTTGTCTAGAGGAAAACAGTTTTTAGTACTTAATAAATAAGCACCTATTCTGGCATGTCTGAAGGTCAGCTCCCGGTGTTTTCTCCTGTCTACCTGATGAATCTGGGCATCTTGAGACAATGCAGCAATTGCCTCATGTACACAGACAACCCTCTCCTCCTACCACCCAACAGTACGACCTATGAGAGATGCACTTATATAGCCAAACTGGAAGCAAAGCTCTCTTTACCAAAGACAGGCCTAGACAGTCAAGAAGAGAAGGTAAACACTTGCACCGCACCACACTCATCACTTAGTCCCTCATAACCTACACCACCAAAACACACACATACAGAACCACAAAACACACACCTACATTCACGGAGGCTCTCTGTACTAATCTGCCCAAACAACAGAGACCTCCAAAGCAGAAATGCAAGCAACCTCCACCCCCCCAACGCAACCCAAATGACACATAGTCCACATACTAAGTGTGCCACTCAACTACAGCCCATAAGGCATAACGTACCCAACACTCTAGTCATAGGTGACTCTATAGTCAGGCACACTGATGGTCCACTCACCAGGCTAAACAAGGAAAAAGTTACTGTCAGCTGCCTGTCAGGTGCCAGGATCCGCCACATAACGCACGCACTCAGGTCACTCCACAACAAGTACAAATATGACTCTGTCATTGTCCATGTTGGTGTGAATGACCTGAGACATACCTCCCTGGACTACATGAAAAGAGACATGGAGGAGCTCTCTGATCTTGTAGCCCAGGCTGGTATGACCCTAGCCCTGAGTAGCATCCTGCCATCACTCAGAATGACACCACAGTACAAGGAAAAAATTATTGACTTTAACAATTGGCTAAGCTTCTGGTGTCATTCTAAGGGAATCCATTATCTGTCTGCCTGGGATGACATGATTGACAGACCATGCTGCTTTGCCAGAGATGGCATGCACTTGTCGCCCTTGGGATTCCGGATACTGGCAAAGGCTCTTGCCACCCCTATAGTGCCTTTTTTAGGCAAGGTTCAAATGACAAATTCACCACTGTAACAGGTACAAACAAGCAAAATCTGAGGGTAATGCTACTCAATGCTAGAAGTCTAAACCTCAAAATGCACTCACTCGAGGCACTCCTTAAAATGGAGAACACTGACATCTGTGCAGTGACAGAGACCTGGTTCAAAGCTCCAGAGAGCACCCCTGCATTACCAGGCTATAATTCAACCACACCTTTCGGTCACCAAACCCGGACCGAAACACTAAAGGTGGAGGCGTGTCCATATTCATTAAGGATATCCACACCTCCAAGCTAGTTGCTCAGCATAATGCATCCAAGATTATCCAAGTTCAACTAACTCTGGGCAAACCGGAATCCAGATTGTAGCGTGCTACAGACCCTCCACCATGCCCCAGGATTCCCACTCCTCTTTTCTTGATACACTGGAAAATATTAAGGTACAACCCAACATTCTAATAATGGGCGATTTCAACTACTCTACCATTAACTGGGAAAACTACTCATGTACCAACTCTTTTGCTCAACGTTTTCTGGAAATCATCAATTCTAACGCTTTGGATCAACTTATCCACACCCCTACCAGAGGCAGCAATATCCTAGACCTGGTCATCACCAACATGGGTGACCGGTGTTCCACACCAGAGGTCAGCTCCTCGTTGGTCAGATCTGACCACAAGCTAATCACCCTAGACATCCACATCCTGCTCCCACCCCCCATTAGGAAAACAACCGTGAAAAATGTCTCCAAAGCCAACTTCACGCTTCTTAAGACAGAAGTGGCAAACTTCATGACACCCATGCAGATGGACAATAGAGGTACGACTGCTGAGTCCTACACAAATGCACTTTATAAGCACTTACACGAGTGCATGGATTGTGCTAGCCCTAACAGAACCAAGATGCTATCCTCCAAAAAGAGGAAGCCAATCTGGTGGTCTTCTGCCATAAACAAACTCTACAACAGACAAAAGAAGCTGTTGAAAAAAAGAGTAAAATCCCATGATTGGAGGAACTCCCTGGTCAGCCTCAGTAAGAAGCTGAGATCCCTCATAAAATCCTCCAAAGCTAGTTATGAAAACAAAATTGCCACTGATTCTAAAGACAACCACAAAGCATTCTATAACTATGTTAAAAATCTCAATGGCAACACTCAGATCTGCTCTGAGTTACAGCACAATGACACTAAATATACAGAACCAACTGATATTGCCAACATCCTGGCAGATAGGTTCAGTGCTAACTTTACCTCCCTCTCACCCCCTAAAGGGCCCATCTTTATACCGGAAGAATGCAAAGTTCCTGTAATCACGGCTGCACAGGTAAAAACTTCACTCTCCAAAGCCAAGAACACAGCATCTATGGGACCTGACGACATCCCAGGCTGCCTTCTACATAAACTACAGAATGAACTGGCACCCCCACCTAAGTACCATGTTCAAGCATAGCCTAACCTCAGGCTTTTTGCCCATTGAATGGCGCACCGTGACAGTTATCCCACTCCACAAAGGGGGGGCCACAACAGACCCCGGGAACTACCGCCCCATTAGCCTGACGAGCCTCGTCTGCAAGGCCATGGAACGTATGTATCATCATGGAACTCATAAACAAAGACATTGGAGATCTCCAAACCCTGGACCCCACACAGTTTGAGTTTGTAAAAGGCAGATCATGTCTCCTAAACCTGATAGACTTCTTTGAAGTAGTCACCAAGGCCATGGATGAGGGTAAGGTGGTTCACACAGCCTATCTAGATCTCGCCAAAGCGTTCAACACCATCCCCCAGTCTGGAATTATAGATAAACTCACTAAACTAGGTATAAATCCCTATGTCACAAGATGGGTTGCCAATTGGCTTACTGAAAGAACCCACACTGTGAAAGTAGCAGACTCCAAATCAGACTTCAGACCAGTGACAAGTGGAGTACCACAGGGTTCAGTCCTGGGTCCTGTCCTGTTTAGTATCTACTTCTCTGAAGTACAGGGTAACATAGAAGGTCTTTGGCTAACCAAATTCGCAGATGACTGCAAATTAGGAGCCGTAATTGAAACTCCTAATGATGTGGACATCCTACAAAAGGGCCTCACTGAGACAGATGCCTGGTGTCAAAGACACGGTCTCAAGCTCAATGCCAAAAAGTGCATTGTCATCCCCTTTGGTAAAAATTCTGTACCCATGAACTACCACATAGGCGGTAGTCTACTTAACACCGAAAGTGTGATGAGACCTTGGGACACAGGTGGACAGTAGTCTCTCCTTTGATAATCACATCGCCAAAGTGGTCAGGAAATCCTTCTACGTGGCACACCTCATCACAAAAGGTTTCTCATCCAGAAAAAAAGAGGTCATTGTTCCTCTCTACTCATCACTCATTAGACCCATTATAGAGTACAACGCCCCTTTTGGTATGTACCTCACAAGACATCTACAACAACTGGAAAGGCTGCAAACATACCTCACAAAGAGGCTTACTGGCCTCAAACAGATGCCTTACGCAGACCGTCTCAAAAAACTCCAGCTTTACTCCGTCGCATATCGCCTACTCAGAGGCGATCTCTGCCTAACATACAAAGCTATGTCAAACCCAGAACTGTTGGACATGCTCCACTTAAAGAAATCCCAATCCGTCCAAGCTACACGCTCTCGGGACCTAAACCTTGTCATCACAATAAACAGAACATGCTGGAGGGATAGATTCCTGTCCCAGAGACTTCCCATACTCTGGAACAGACTACCTATCTATGTCAAACAGAGCTCCTCATTAGCACTCTTCAAGGAAAATCTTGATGATTGAATGGGTAATAGGAAATTCACCCCGGGGATCACTTCTATGGTTCTGCTTGACAGGGGCACAGGAAAATAATTTTCTTGGGTGGTGAAAGCCAGGGTACATTTTTGGCTAGGCTTGTATAGGCCCTAGGGCCAATAGCCTAGTACATACCTATGAACCTTGTAAGTGTAGAATGAAACAGAGGCAGGTCATGGTACCTACAGCTAAGATGGGTATCTCCACTACCGCATGTAGACACAGTGGAGCAGAAGCGGGTGTACTGGTATATGCAGTGAAGCAGAAGCATGAAATGGTGGCCACAGTCCTCCATTATCACTGCTATGTGGTGTACCTCACAAAACAGCCTAGTGTTATAACAATACAGCTGCCACCAGCAGCATAATCATCAGTCAGAAGAAACAAGTCTAAACAAGTCTAATTAGGAGCAGAGCTATGAAACACAAAGAAATAGTTTATTAACTACAGTATGACACATAGTACAAATGTTAAACACTAACTATACTATTCAAAGTGTTTCCACCTCACCTCTGCTTCCCATACGTGGAGATCTTCAGGGTGTTGGTAGCACAAGTCATTCTTACTGGTATGAAGGATACCGGTCCCTCTGGTCAGGTGGTCCAACAGACATCTATATTATGGACTGTGCCTGTATAATGTTTCAATGCCCATTCCTTGAACTACCTTTGTAGGAGGTGAAGCAGAAACACCTTAAATGGTATAGTAAGTGTGTGCCATTTGTACTGTGTGATAGTGACATAAGCTCGAGAGCCAGGATGTATATAAGGGATATAGAGGAGGGAATTACCTCAGAACATTCTTACCATCAGCCCAAACTCTGAACCTGCAGTTCAGCTTCTGTCCATCAGCTGTATGATTTGTGCTAGTTCAGTTGTCTTGAGCAGATAGATATCCCCATTAGGGAAACTTCTTTTTTTCTTCCATTTTGTGACTGAAAGAATATGTTTTGTGTCAATTAAGAGGAGAAAAAGTGGTTATGGAAGGGACATTCCATATAGAGGCAATCACTGTAAATGGTTATTTCCTCTAGAAGCCATTCGTAATTTTTAAGACTGTTCTGTTTGTTAGTTCTTCCCTAAGACTCTTAGGAGCTGGTTGTCTTCTCTAAGTATATATCTAGAGAAGCAAAGGTTAAAGGACTTTGCACAAGGGAATATTGCTGCTGAAGCTCTCCAGTCAGATGTTATCTCCAACTGAAAAATAAACTAAAGAAGTCTAAGTCTGAGGCTTCGGTTGTCTGATCAGACCCAGATGTCTCCTCTTTGCCTTTTGATGAATTATTGGACCATCTGGGTGTATCACCTGATTCCACTTTTGAGACCCTGCCAGAGGCTGATAAGACACAGCCTTCTCACATGTCCAGTTTGACTGACCAGACATTTGGTTTGGAAGGGAACCACAGCTTATTTCAAATGAACCTGAGGGTATTCCACAGATATTTTAAGGAAAGACTCCTTGACTGTATCATTAAAGTATGTCAGGGTTCAGAGCCTCCTTTTTGTGTGGGCAGATATCTGTACCAAAATGAAGTGAAAGACTAAATATTCTTCTCCCTGTAAACAGTCAGTCAAAGAAACAAGGAGTGGTTTGATTTTTCAGAGGTTGTTTAAAGCTACTATGTCCTTCAAGCCCCCTCATTTCTTTTTTTCTGTTTCTGCTGTTGCTTCCCCTCAGAAGACCTATAGGGATTTCGAGTCCCAGTCTGATGCTAATTCCTTGGTGTACTTTTTTACCTGTAGGTTTTGAATCTGAAGAGGGAAGATATTATGTCCCATGAGTCTCCATTAGAAGAACTGCATTTTGGGAACACAGTGTTAAAAATGATGCAGCATTTTTAGTAGTAGGGTAGGCAAGTGTGAGATGTCCGAAAAAAAATATTATGATCTTTTGTATATGATAGTGCCTAAACCGTCTGCCATTCCTCCTACTCTAGAAGCACTAGAGAATACCTTTGCTTCTGCTTCTCTTAACCCAGAATCCCGGTCTCTTGCCCCAAGAAATCTGACTGATTCTGTAAAGTCCCTGACTCCCACAAGTTTCTGTGCAAGAATTTATCCGACCAAGCTGTCATCTCCTTAGTGTCTGATAAACCTACTAAACCACTTCCTTCCTCTAATGCTTTGCCCAATGATAAGAACAGCAGAGCTATTGATAGTTTGGCAAAAAAGTTTATATGTAAGCCACTTTATCCATCCATGCTATCGACTATCAGAGCCACATGATGAGGTGTCTCTCATGTATTTTGTGGGACAAGAATAGGGCAAAATTATGCAGGGCTTCAAACAGATCTTACATTCTTCTAACCCTAAATTTCAGAGGAACTGTCCTAAGTTCCTGGATATATTTTAGCAGGGTTTCCAGGGGTCAGAATCCTCCTTTCGTGACAAGGCTGCAACCTTATGACTGTCTTCCTCCACCCCCACCTCAGCCAGTCCCTTCTTCTACTTTCAAAGACACTATTCCTTTCTCTTCTAGTTTAGAGAATCCATGACATCAGACACACGTTCTATCCATCATTCAGAAGGCTTACACGATGTCTTGGCTCCTTCCTTCAATAAGTTCAGGCATTCCTCAATCTCTTTCAAATCAAGTTTCCTTGATATTTCCTATTCTCCAGGACCTATTGTTTCAGAGAATTATAGCATCATCCCCTTATCCAAAACACAGACACACACACACACACACACACACACACACACACACACACACACACACACACACACACACACACACATACACACACACACACACACACACACACACACACACACACAAACACCTTCAAGAAAAAGGATTTTACTCCAGACAGTATCTAGTTCCCAGGAAGGAAGTACAGTAAAGACCCATTCTGGGTTTGTCAACTCAACGTTTTTTTTTTTTTTTTACTAGTACCCAGTTTTGAAATGTTGTCCCTTCAATTCCTTCTTCTAATGATCCTCCTTCAGTTTCTTTCTTGTGACATTGGATATAAAAGTTGAGTGGCCTAGTGGGCTAAAGCACTGTGTTATAATTGACAGGGACCTGGGTTTGAGACTTGGCAGGGGTGATTATTTTGCAGATGTGCCTAACACTGTCAAAAACACATAAGATGATTAAAGCAGGTTTTTGCAGTGTGCCGCTTATCTTTGGGTTGGGAGGGTGACCTAATGGTTAAGGCGTTTGTCTTACAAACACAAGGTACAGGGTTTGAGTCTCACAAGGGATAACTGGCTAGGCTTAAAATGGCTTGCAAGAGCAGTTAGCTTAGTACTAATCTATGAACCTATAAAAGATGCTTATCTGCATATTTGCATTCATCCAGACTGCAGGAATGTTTCTGAGATTCTGTGCCTTACAATTTTACTTTCAATTTTCTTCTGTGCCCTTTGGTCTTTCTACTGCCCCAAGGGTATTCACAAAGTACCTTGCTTCTGTTATTGGGTGGTCATATTTTCCCTCACTGGATGACCTCCCGATTTAGTCATCATCAGGGGACAAACTGGTGGCAGATCTATACTTTGTCATAGATCTTCTACACTATCTGGAATTCACCATGAACTTCAAATGTTCCTTTTGTTTCTAACCCAGGACCTTTGGCTCCATGGATGCAGGCTCAGCACTCTATCAATGACAGCCTTCCTTCAGACAAAGTTCAGTTTCTGACAGACTATCTTCATTCCATTCTTTGCTTAGAGTTGACCTCAGTAAGAGAGATATTGAGAGTCCTGGGGTACATGGCATCTTCAAGTCTTGTGATACCTTATGCTGGACTTCGTACGAGGGAGATTCAGTGGGATCTCAAGTCAATTTGGACTCAGCTCTGCCACCAGCTGAACTTTCCTGTTTTTGTCTTGCCTTTCATCAAGAAGAAATGTATTTGGTGGATCAACCAGATTTCACTCAACCCAGGAGTGCTTTTTCTGGTTCCTTTCCCACCAGAGTCTTTACACAGATGGTTCAGATATGGCATGGGCAGGGGGCATGTTCAATGGACATAAAAGTCTGAGGGTTTTAGTCAGAGAGAGATGGTAAGGGCCAGATAAATATCAAGGAAATGAAGGCACTCATCCTGACACTTCACTTCTTGCACGACCTTTGGATCCCAGGCCCTCGAGTTCATACACACAACACCACAGTAATTTGGCACATAAACAGAGGGAGCAAAGTTCAATTTCGCCTATGCAGAACATACATGATAGAATGGAACATTGCTATTCAATAAATCTCACTATTCAAGCAGTTTTCATTCCTTCACAGAGAAAAACAGTGACAGACTATTTGAGGAGATCCATCGCAGACCCTCATGAAAGTATGTTAAATAAAGACATCTTCCTGCAGATAATCCATCAGCTGAGTACTCCTCTGAGAGTTATCTTTGCCTCCACTTGAAACAGGCAGCTTAGGTTGTTTTGCTCTCAAGTACCATGCCTAGAGGCATGGAAAAGGGAAGTCATATATTTTTCATGGTGTGGGAGGGGGTGTACCTTTATGACTTTCCTCCTCTCCCCTTGATTCCTAAAGTGCTTCTCAAATTCAAGAAGGACAAAACAAAATTATTGTTGATGATTCCATTTTGGCTCAGATAGCAATACCTCCCCCTTCTCTTTCATCTATCCCAGGGCAGCCACCACAGGTTGCCTCACAGGATGTACCTGCTCACACAACACAGACTCCCTTATTCACCGAATTCTCCATACCCTGAACGTAACCACTTGGACGATGTAATTTTATTCCACATATACACCTTTTTTCAGAAGGCATGCTTCAGGTATTACAGCAGCCTAAAGGAGGAAATAGAACCCTTATCATATGAGGTCACTAGGCTAGCAGCACTAAAACCTTTTTAAGCCTAGCCATTCTTGCCCCAGTTTTCCTGATTATCAATACACATGGCAACCACAAACGTAGAAGTAAAACACCACAAAAGCACGATGCTCTGGACTGAGAAAAGAGGAAACTAGGCACAAGTGTATAAAAACAATCACGATTTAATCCACATAAAGCGCTTTTCGTCACAGTGAGTGCTGTGACTTCTTCAGATAAGTTATACAACAGAGCTCCTGCCCTTATATAGTGGAACTAAAGCTTCAATGATACAATTAAATAATTAGTTAATTAATAACTTCTCAACAAAGAAACACAATTAAGCAACTTAAAATCATAGATCACTATGTTTTTGTGTGTATATTTACATTCTAAAACCATAAATCCCTACCTCAAAGAAAACTATATAAATCACATTTTATCCATAAACTTTATACTATAATTTTAATGTCTTAATTTATATATCTGTGAAATAAATTTAATAAGTTCAGGTTACTATTGTAAACTATAGCAGCATAAAATCAGAATAACACATAGTGAATACAGATGTTTGAGCCAAATAAATTTACATTCTTATGCTTATGCTTGTTTTCACTTAAATCCAAACCGTGTGCTTTGTTAAAATGATTCTTTGTTTTTAAGAACTTAAATACTATCTAGTAAGACTTCTTAGTTTCAAAATACATGAAATAGAACATCTTTTGTTCAATCCTGGATACTGGCTCGCATTTGTTTTTAACTGCCATATTAACGCTTCGTCAGGTATAATTTGGTCTATTGCCCTGAATAAGAATTTATGTTCTCTATATTCGCAAGTGTGTTTAACTAAAGCATTGTCCTCACTAGATAGGTGTTCGTATACTCTTTCCCGCAGTCTCCGGTCTGTTTTCCCTATATAGAATGCTGGACATATTTGGCATTGGGCCAAGTATATTACTCCTTTAGACTGACAATTTAATCTAAATGTGGTAGTATATTGCATGTCTTTAATTTTAAACCTCTGGCTCACATCCATATATCGAGAATACCTACACGTACCACATCTGTACATTCCACACCTATTAGTGGATGCTCTTTGGTTCCTTTCCACTACGTTTTTCAGGTTACCCCCTCTTTTGAAAATGGTCTTGGGTGTATTAGCAACTTTCTTTCTAAAAAAAGTATCTGAGAGTATTAAATCCCAGTTCTTCCTGATAATTTCGCCTAAATATAGTGCATATACACTGAAATAATAAAGTTACTCAAATTCTGTGTATCGTTGTTATTAAAAGATGTCCCAATAGGATATAGGGATGTAGTATTAGTGGTTTCATTACAGTGTCCCTGACTCAAAATAGGCCTGTAAAAACTACTACTACGTTTCTGAGTAACTTCCAGTGTAGAAAGGTTTATCAGTGAGGTAGGATAGCCTCTTCTAGTAAACATCTCCTTCAGGTTGTTACATTCTATTTGGAAGTCTGTGTCTAACAAGATCATCCTAGCTGCCCTAACCAACTGTTCTTTCACTACTGACTTCTTCTGGTGAAAGGGGTGGCAGCTAGAAAAATGCAAGAAGTCATTAGAATAAGTTTCTTTTCTATATATCCATGCAGTATAATATTCATGGACTATATCTTTTAAAAACAATACGTCCAAGTAAAATATAGTGTTTAAACTAAACTGTGATGTAAAATACAAAAAATCAATTGTTTGATTAAAGTAGTTTACAATTGCATTAGCTGTATCAGTTCCACCCCTTATCACCATAAAAATGTCGTCCAGGAATCGAGTATAGTAATACACCTTTTCCTGGACCCAACTATTCTGAAGGACAAATTCATATTCCCAGTCCGGCATAACCAAATTGGCGAAACTGGCGCCACATGGAGAACCCATGGCTATTCCTGTTAGTTGTAGGAAAAATCTGTTTTCAAATAATACATAGTTGTTAGACAGAATATTGTCCAATAAATCTCCAATTAAACTTATTTCATTGTTAGGTACTCCTTTTATTCTCATAATATGGCTAACTCTTTCTATTCCCTCGAGGTGTGGAATGGACGTGTATAAATTTTTAATGTCTACTGTTAAGAAGTTACACCTGTTGTCAAATTGTAGGTTGTTTAAACAATGTAAAAAGGACCACGAGTTTTTACAAATTTGCTTCTCACTGGTTGCATACTTTTTTAATACGGTGTCTAGATATTTGGTGCACACATAGGTTATGCTGTTTCTGGCGTCGACTATCAGTCACATAGGGGGGGTTACCTGTATCTTTGTGTACTTTTTGGACACCAAAGATACTAGGTATTCTGAGTGCTGGCATAGACAAATAATTAAATAGATTGCCATCTATTCTGCTTTCAATAAACAGTTCATATATAAATGATTTAATGTGACTATACGCTATATTCAATTAATTCCTTGTCACTTCCTTATATTAATCTGTATTAAGTAACTCTAACATTTTTATTTCATAGTCACTTATGTTCATTAATACCAGTCCACCTCCCATATTCGGTTTCATTACTGTTATAGCAGCCATTTGTAAATCTTCCAATAGTTTCCTCTCTCTTTCATTAATATTCTTTACATGTTTTTTGTGAGGAAAATTATTGACAAGTTTGTTCCTAAAGTCCAGCTGACAAACATGTTCAAAAAGATCGAATGTGGGATGTAAAGGTGGGTTGAATGTACTAGGAATGTGAAACTTCTCATTCCTGTTTATATTTCCCCCCAAGATAGTATTCAAGTTGAGTTTAAGAACAAACAATTTAAGATCTATGAATGAAGAGGCCAAACTTGCTCTGTAGTCTGGCACAAAAGTAAGCCCTTTTGCAAGTAGTTTGACCAATGCCTCCTCAATGAAGAGACCGGTAAAGTTATACACGGTAAAATCATTTTCTTTATCATGAAACAGCTTACAAGTATAAGTACTTTTAATTCCTCGTTTTGTTTCCCTTCTTGTTCCTCCTCTGGGTCGAATAGTTAGTTTATTGTTGTGGCTTGTGGTTCAGTGAACGGTTTTGAAAATTTTCCCCTTGATTGTTATTTGAAGCCATTTTCATTTAAGGTATGAACAAGTGTCTGTCATGCCCTTATTGTAAATATATGGAGCAGGGAACGAAATTTGGAAAAACTGTTAGAAGGCTTAGGGACAGGGTTTATGAACATACATACGCTATTAGGTCTAACAAGTCAGATAATGCGTTGGCCAGGCACACTATGAAAGCACCCACCTATGGGTTTACATTTAGAGCTATAGATTGAATTGCTTATGACCATAGAGGAGGTCCTTTGTCCTTACGTTTAGAGAAATTAGGATTAAGTTGGCAATTACGCACTTTTGCATGTTATCCTCCCGGTATTAACGATATGTATTCTATTAAGTGCATATTACAACTTAAAAATTTGGTTAGGAATTGATTACCACACTGTACTTAAAATGCTTTATATTTACCATTGTCTTGGAGTGTAATTGATTTTTAGCTCCTTAAGGTTAGGTGTGCTGGTTTTATTTATTTGTTTTTAAGTCTGGTTTCACTTGAATATATGTATATATATAAATATAAATATAAAAATAATTTTAAATTTAATACCAATTGTATTAACAATCCACAATAGACGAATATTGGTTTCACATCTTTTTACACTTTTTATTTACTACTTTGAAATATTGATTTAAAATAATGCGTAGATGAGAGCTGTTTTAGCTCTATTTTAGGTAATGAATGAGGGTGGATGCCACTTCAAGAGTAACTGATTCCTGTTTGGTTCAGGAACCAGCTGATTTTTCACTTCCTATATAGTCTGTGGTTTATGTTGTATAAATATCTGAAGAAGTTGGGATATGTAGCCTGATGAAAAGTGCTTTATGTGATTTCTTGTTTTTTGCAATAAATAGTACGATGTTCATCGTGTTTCACTGTTGTAGTCATCACTGTAGGGTTCTTCCTGCCGGCAGGCAGCCCTCGGTCAGCCAGAATCCCAAAGTCTGGGTCCGGCATCGGCTGTTCAGTCATGCTTCCTGACGTCAGAGCACCAGAAATACAAAGCTGCCAGCCGACACCATGTTCTCCAGTCTTTCTTGCCGTGTGGTGAAAGCAGTTCGCAAGTGCAGGTCGGCTGACTCCTGATATTTTTTCATGCTTCAGTCTGAAGACTTACTTCTTCTTCTCAAAGCTAAATACCCCGTTGGGGAAACTTTTTTCTTGCTCCAGTCCGATGTCAGAAAAAGTTAACAATTGCATTTCTTGTGGGAAGCAAATACCTCATAAGGATGTCCATTCTTACTGTATTCCTTGTTTAGGCCCTGACCACGACGTAGCTAGTTGTCGGTTTTGTGCTAGATTTAACTAACGTACGATTAAGCGGAGGTACGATTTTGATTTTCACTACTTTGGTAGGCGATTTAATTATAAAATGTCATCAGACACGCTTCCGACTACCGGAGTTTACAAACGACGCAAGGATAAGGACAGGCCTCCGAGGTCCAAATAAGACGACGTTACACAACCAGAGCCAGCATCAGGTTCGACCGTCGTCAGTGAGGGGCTTTCGCAGCCCCTGTCGTTGGCCATTTCAGAACCGATAGCCGAAACGGACTCCCACGAGGAGCCAACTAGGCCTTTGAGCACTCCAGCTGCAGGACCTTCGGACAATGCTCCCTTGGATGGATCCGGAGCCGCTGTGCAGGTACCGGCTTCCGAGGGGGTTTTCAGGCCTACACAGCTTCTGATAAAGGCAAAATCCAGGACAAAGACAAAGACTCCTAAATCTAAGACACCAGCCCAGGCCTCTTCTGATCCGGCACCCAAATCACAGAAACAGTTACTTAAAATGGCGGAGGACTTGCTAACCATGATTAGGGGTTCACATCCCCCTCCAGACAAAAGGCCAAGGCAAGAGTTGGACTATGATTCTTCTGATCAGGCATCTATTTCTTCAGTGTCTTCCTCTGAACAGGAATATTCTTTCCCTCCTTATGAGGATTCTGATGCTGAGGAATCTATTCCATCAGCTTCTCCCCCTGAGGATTTTTCTTTTGGGGAAACTTTACATGACATGAGGGAACATTTTCACTGGGAGGGACAGGAGTACTCGGAATCTAAGAGAAGGCTCAGAGATTTCCTTCTTCTTCCCCAACATAGACCCCTGGCTATTCCTCCTATTTTGGATACTGTGGATGATGCTTTTTCTGAGGCTAATTTAACTCCTGTCTCCTTTCCTCCAGCTCCTGCTAAGCCCAACAGATATTACAGGGTCCCTGACTCCCACCAGTTCTTTTACAAAAATCCTACTGCTGATCCAGAAACCATTTCTCAGGGTCCTAAGGGGGTTAAGGCTGCCTCTGCTAAAAATCCTATTCCGACAGATAAGGATTCCAGAGCTTTGGAGAGATGGGGCAAAAAAGTGTATACTTCTGCTACTTTATCGATTAGGGCTTTAAATTGCCAATTTCATATGCCAAAATATCTGCAATTTCTACTGTCTGTTATGAAACAAAAGTTAGGCACCATTTCTGCATGTGCAGATAATAAGGAATTACATGATTTGATGCATGCTACTGAACAAGTGGGGAAGCATGGTTTACACTGTGGTTTTGATGCCTTGGAGGCTTCTTGCAGGGCGGCTGCCTCTGGCACAGTCATTAGAAGACATGCTTGGTTAAAAGAACAAAACTTACCTGATCAGGTGAAAGCAAAGTTCCTGGATGCTCCTGTTCAGCATAATTTTTTGTTTGGGCCTAAGGCTGAAGAGGTGATAAAGAAAATGGAGGATAAGGCAAAATCCATGCAAACAGTTAAGGATTTCTTACAAGTGCAGCCCCCTAGATTTATCAGAAATTGGCCAACAAAAAATTGGTCTTTTCCCAGCTCAGACAGGTCTCAGAGGGGTAGATATAGGCTCACCAGAGGGAGGCCTCAAACACAGGCCTCTTACAGACCTAGACAATGGAGTGCTTTCACCCCCAGGGGTGGAGAGGACAGACCTCAATCATTTAGAAAACAGGCTCAATGACTCCTTCTGCATGGCTCCAGGAACTTCTCTCCTGGATGCCCCTCTAGGAGGAAAACTCTCTCTTTTTCAACAAAATTGGACTTACATAACCCAAGACAAGTGGGTTCTGGATGTAGTTTCAAGAGGTTACAAATTCCACTTTCATACCTTGCCAAGACCAAACGGATGGCCAGACCTACCAAAACACCAGTGGTCCAAGGCATTAAACCAGGTGGGATCCCTCATGGCTATGAGGGCCATAGAACTGGTTCCACAATCAGAGATAGGGCAGGGTTTTTACTCAAGGCTCTTTCTAGTTCCCAGAAAGCAAAACACATGGAGACCCATCCTGGATCTGTCAGTCTTAAATACTTTCCTGGAGATACCAAAGTTCAAAATGCTTACTCTGCAGCAGCTCTTGCCAATGTTGAGCAAAAATGCATGGATGGTGACATTGGATTTAAAGGAGGCTTACCTTCACATCCCTATCAGACAGAAGTGCAGAAAATACCTCCGGTTCAAGGCCGGCTCGAAACATTACCAATTCTCTGTGCTGCCCTTTGGCTTGTCTACTGCACCCAGGGTCTTCACCAAGTGCCTGGCACCAGTAGTAGCTTATTGCAGACTCAAGGGTATTCAAATTTACCCTTATCTGGACGACTGCCTTATTCAAGCAGACAGCAGGGATGTTTTACTCCAGCACCTGCTATTTGTTCAAAATCTTCTCAAGTACCTGGGATTCACTGTAAACATAAAACAGTCAAATTTGACCCCCACACAACAGATAACTTTTGTGGGTGCTCTCTTAAACACAACAACCCAGATGGCATTCCTGACATCCAAAAAACAACTACAGCTGGCTTCCACTTTCAAAACCTTGGCTTCTATAACTCAGCTAACTGCAAGGAAATTCCTGTAGGCTTTGGGTTACATGGCCTCCTGCATCCTTCTCATAACAAATGCAAGTCTTCATATGAGAAAAATACAATGGTACCTAAAAAGTGTATGGTCCCAGCATTGCCACAGTCTAGACACACAGATTGCTGTCCTGCCTTGCCTACAAAAGGAATTCCATTGGTGGTCCATGGCATGTCTTCACAACAAAGGCAAAGCCTTCAGTCTACCTCCAGCCAGCCAAGTGTTAACCACGGACGCCTCGGATTATGCATGGGGAGCCCACTTGCAGGGAAAGGGCCTGCAAGGTTTTTGGACAGAGGATCAGAAGCACCTACATATCAATTTAAAAGAGATGTTAGCTGTTCAGAATGCCCTCTTGGCTTTCAGGGATCTTCTACAACCAGGACAACTACTGATACGAACAGACAACACCACAGTTATGTGGTACATAAACAAGCAGGGGGGGCTCACATTCCTACCCCCTTTGCAGACTAGCCATGACTCTATGGAACACAGCACTAGCTTGCAAAGTGGATCTACAAGCTCAGTTCCTGCCAGGGAAACAAAATACTTTGGCAGACAGCCTGAGCAGGAACCTGTCAGACCCACATGAGTGGATGCTAGACACCCACATATTCAAGACGATTACAGAAGCCTGGGGCTGCCCGGACATAGATCTGTTTGCATCCGCCCTCAACCACCAGTTACAGATTTTTTGCACAAGGACTTTTCACAGGCTAGCATGGAAAGTGGATGCACTATCATTCAGTTTGAAAAACCTTAAGGGGTATGCCTTTCCACCACTACCTCTTCTACCACAGGTGTTATTAAAGATCAAACAAGACAAGCCCAAGATATGATTCTACTGGCCCCAAATTGGCCTTGTCAATTCTGGTACTCAACACTGAAGAATCTATCTCAGGAACCACCTTGAATTTTGCCTCAGATTCCCAATCTATTGTCCCAACACCAGGGCCAGGTTCTGAATTCTCATGTCAAAACTCTCAGCCTGGCAGCCTGGCAAATTCAGGCTCTATGATTAATCCTCCCCTTCCCAAAAAGGTCATGGATGTTATCTTAGAAGCCAGACGGCCTAGCACTAGAAAATCTTATGCAGGCAAATGGAAGAGATTTTGCACCTGGATGCATGCTCAGGATTCGGATCCTCTCATTCCTAATATCCCTCTGATTTTGCTTTACCTAACAGACATGCTACATAAGGGTTTATCCTTCTCCTCCATAAAAATTCATGCCTCGGCTATCTCTGCACATTACAATACAGACCCTCCCCTCTTTTCACATCCACTTCTGAAACAATATCTATGAGGAGCAAAGAATTTAAGGCCCCCTAGGACACCACACATACCTGCCTGGGACCTCAAATATGTTCTGGAAAAACTCACTCTGCCTCTTTTTGAGCCTGCTGCCACAACTGATATTAAATATTTATCATGGAAGACAGCTATTCTACTGGCTTTGACTTCAGCCAGGAGAGTCTCGGAGTTACAAGCACTCATGGCTGTGGAACCTTACCTTATTTTTCACCAAGATAGGGTGTCTTTAAGGACTAATCCTACTTTCATGCCTAAAGTGGTTTCCAAAGTGGCTTTAAATCAAACTATTCACTTGCCAACTTTTTTCACTAATCCACAAAATAAGGGGGAAAGGATCTTGCATTCTTTGGATGTACACAGACAACTTAGTTTTTACCTGGACAGAACCAAGGATATCAGGAAAACAGAGCAACTGTTTGTTTCTTATGCAACAAACTCCCAAGGCAAAGCCATTTCAAAACAGACCATTTCTAAATGGATTGCGCATGGAATCAGATTCTGTTACTCTCATCATGGAAAGCAAATCCCAGGAAAAATTAGGACTCACTCTACCAGAGCTGCTGCTACTTCAGCTGCCTTTCTCAGGGGAGTACCTACCAAAGATATTTTGGAAGCTGCAACTTGGAGTTCAGTGCATACTTTCTCTAAGCACTATAATCTCCCTCTTTACTCTAAGTCTAGTGCAGGCTTTGCTTCTGCAGTCTTGCAGGGCCTTCTAGCCGCTCCTTCTTCTCTATAACCACCACCCCTTATCTCAGCTTTGGGATTCAACCCTACAGTGATGACTGCAACAGTGAAACACGATGAACATAGTACAGTTGTGCACACTTTCCATAAATGTAGATGTTCGAGTGTCTTCACTGTTGCAGTCTGGGTTTCCCTCCCTCCTGTCCCCTCTTATACTTTCATTAGTGTGCTTACCTACTTCACCTTTCTTTTGAGGTGTATTTGCTACAGGCTATGGGGTTTGCGGTATGTTATTTTTTGGTTTTTACTATTGGCCTTCATTTTTAGGCACTTGACATCTGGGGCAAGAAAAACTGGAGAACATGGCGTCGGCTGGCAGCTTTGTACTCCTGGTGCTCTGACGTCAGGGAGCATGACTGAACAGCTGACGCCGGACCCAGACTTTGGGATTCTGGCCGACCGAGGATTGCCTGCCGGCAGGAAGAACCCTAGAGTGATGACTGCAACAGTGAAGACACTCGAACATCTACATTTATGGTAAGTGTACACAACTGTACTTTACTCTCTCATGCTTGCAAGATTATTTATTTGGGCAGCTGGATACAACGTGCAGTTTCTTCTTTTGGTGGTATGGACTTAGTTTGTGGCTGTGTTTCAGTTTGTTTGCTTTTCATGGAAGAGTCTGCGAATGTTCCTGCTGCCCTCACCTCTGGCCCAGATGGAGGTACGAATGAAACAGAAGGAGCACTGTCTACTTTATCTGCTCTAGTGCTTAAATTATCTAAACAGCTTGATGTATTGATGGCTAGAGTCGACTGCCTAGCAGAGAAACCTATGGCGCCACCCATTACAACAACACGACCTTCATTACCATCTACTAATCAACAGAAACTAGTAAGTCCTTCTATTAACAACTGTATGGACTTACCAGATGAGGACCCTCTTCTTAACATGTCTGTTCAACCTACACCGCAAGAAGAATTGGAACGTAGACGTAATAACAGAGGCGAAGGCCATGGCTTACAAGGAGAGCACGTTTCCAATGGACCAGCAGCTAACCTGAATTTTAATTTTGACTTTTCTTCTTGGTCAGAACAATTACCAACTTTTCAACTTGCTATTTCAGCTCGAACACAAGGTGAGCGAACTACTGTAAATGTACAAACTAAAACATTGAATAGTAAACTTAAATTATTGGACTTAAAGTTACTTAAATACAAAAAATTACATTTGGAACTAGCTTATTTTAAATAATGCATCAGTGAGGGCATAGTTCCAAAAGGTCTTCAAATTTGGCAATATCCTACTGGGCTGGTAGGAGGTTCAGAATTTCATCAGGATTTAATAAAAATGTTTAACAATCATGGCATTGAACTGTTACAACTTATAAGTAAACACTACCAAAAAACTGCAGATGACTTACTACAGGAAGCTACTAGTTTAGATGGAGAAATAAAGAGAGACAGTGACTTCTTTCATTATAAGTATGAGTATGAAAGATAATTTTCTACTATTGACCATCACCTTGAGAAATTAAAGAGTAACAAAGTTAAAAAACTAAATCGTGATAGGGAAGCCTACAACAAGTGTTTGGCATATCCAGCACCTCCCTTGTCTCAGACAAACTTTGGTAATATTAGAGACCAAAGTCAGGGTATGACAGAAGGGGAGCTGACGGAGTTATGGACATGCACGAATTGGACCAATTTGAAGAAGGCTGGACACAAATACCCAAAAAGAACGGTAACAACAACAACAACAGCAACAAAAAATATAAGACTAATTCAAATGGGGTTCAAACTAACAGACCTAATGCAGCTACTAAGGGTAACAATTTCCATAATGCTCATTATGGTCCAAGAGGCCAAAATGGCCATGTCAATCAGGATTTTCAAGTTTCTGCCTCGGGGTACAACCTGAGGCAAGGCACGAAGAAAACGTACTTTCATTCATACCAATAACTAGTGAACACATTAAACTGGTCACCATGGATCCTCTTCCTGCAGAACTTATACAGCAGAAGAACCCAGAGGAAGAGAACATATTTTTTAAAAGAACTGGTTGTTACTATTGTACACAACTCCACTGGGGATTTTAAGATTTTTAATTATTCTGATTTTCATGTTGATGCTACTTCAGCTAATTTATTAGCAAAAGGTTCCACTTTTGTTCCTTCATGTAGAACCAACGTAGCAGAGTTTATTATTGATTTTAAACTATTTATTAGGAAGTTGTATTTAAAATTATTACCAGGAGAGGCACCACCCTCCATTACACCATTTTACATTACCAGCAAATTTTGCCCCCATTCCCATCCAGATGTGGCTTTGTTTGAAAAAAATATGTATGTTAGATATTTTTCATAAAATGGACAAGATGAATAATGAACAAACTACTAGTTTTAATTTTAATTATAATATTACCAATGAAGAAAGACAAGCACTTATGTATTTGCAACAAGCACATGTTAGGACTGTGAAACCAGATAAAGGAGGGGGCATAGTTATTCTTAACTTGGATGATTACAACAATAAAATTCAAACCATTTTAGAAAGTGACACTTACGAGGAGGTATCAAAGAATGAATTAAATATAGCTTATAGAAAAGTTAGGGCATTTTTTGATGAATTATTTATTGAAGCAAGGATAGATATGACTGTAGCAAATTACATACATATGTCAGCCCCAAGGATACCTACTATTTTCAGAGTACCAAAAATATATAAATGCATAAATAACCCCCCCATGAGACCATTGGTCGATGCCAGAGCAAGTATTTCTTATGCTTGTGCTAAATTTATTGACCACACTTTAAAGAAATATGTGGTTCAACAAAAGCATATTTGTAAAGACTCTTGGACATTTTTAGATAACATAAACCACTTACAATATCAAGATGATTTAAATTTTCTCACAATAGATGTGAAAGATGTGTACTCATCAATTCCCCACATGGAGGGAATTGAATGGGTGTGTTTGTTACTAGATGGTGTGGGAGCCCCCAGAATGAAATAAAATTGATGGCTGAACTATTTGACACAGTTCTTTCCAACAATTATATTATTTTTAATAACAGATACTATTTATAAAAAGTAGGAGTGGCGATGGGCTCCCCATGTGGTAGTACATTTGCAAACTTAGTAATGGCCTATGGGGAACATGAACATGTTTTGGTACAAGTACATACACAAGTAAGGTCAAATATTATGTACGTTTACTGGATGATATATTTATCATGTTTCAGGGTGACCAACAGGAGGCTTCTAATTTTTTAACTTACTTAAACAACACTGGTACATTTTTAAAATTCACACATAATTTCTCACAGGTTAGAATTGCTTATTTAGATGTTGATTTAAGTAAGGACAGACAAAACCAATGTTTTAAAGCTAGGATTTATAGAAAGGAAACATATTCTAACGCATTTCTTCATTATAGTAGCTGCCACCCAGCCCATCAAAAACATTCGGTTGTCAAGGGCCAATTTGTAAGGGCAGCTCGAATGGTTACGGATGACAATGAGTTTATTGAAGAATGCCTAACACTAATGGATATGTTTAAAAAGAGAGGTTACCCTACTTTGCTTCTACAAGAAATTTGTCAGGAAGTGAAAAATAAAAGAGAAGTGGGCTTTTACAAAGCAATACTATCAAGGAACCACAGTTTAGAAATAAATAGTTGTACACCACAGGATAGGAGATTAAATGAAAATAGGCTTATTATTATGTATTGTATAGACAGTTATGACTTTATATATATTTTAAAGAAAAACTGGGACTTGATAAACATGGATACACAACTACCAGGAGGCCCTATTGACTTCCCCAAAATAGTTTATAGAAAAGGAAACAATTTAAAGAACCTAGTGGAAATTCAGTATTCGGACTCCTGTACACTGAAACATGCAGGTATGAACAAGTGTTTGTCATGCCTTTATTGTAAATATATGGAGCAGGGAATGAAATTTAGTATAAGAGGTTTTAAATACAATACTAAGTACAAATTTGATTGCAACTCCAAGGGAGTAGTATACCTGGCTAAGTGTCATATCTGTCCTGCCTTCTATATAGGAAAAACTGATAGAAGGCTTAGGGACAGGGTTTATGAACACACATACGCTATTAGGTCTAACAAGTCAGAGAATGTGTTGGCCAGGCACACTATGAAAGCACCCACCCATGGGTTTACTTTTAGAGATATAGATTGTATTGCTTATGACCATAGAGGAGGTCCTTTGTCCTTACTTTTAGAGAAATTAGAATTAAGTTGGCAATTACGTACTTTTGCATGTTATCCTCCCGTATTCTATTAAGTGCATATTACAACTTAAAAATTTGGTTAGGAATTGATTACCACACTGTACTTAAAATGCTTTATATTTACCATTGTCTTGGAGTGTAATTGATTTTTAGCTCCTTAAGGTTAGGTGTGCTGGTTTTATTTATTTGTTTTTAAGTCTTGTTTCACTTGAATATATATATAAATATAAATATAAAAATAATTTTAAATTTAATACCAATTGTATTAACATTCCACAATAGACAAATATTGGTTTCACGTCTTTTTACACTATCTATTTACTGCTTTGAAATATTGTTGTAAAATAATGCGTAGATGAGAGCTGTTTTAGCTATATTTTAGGTAATGAATGAGGGTGGATGCCACTTTAAGAGTAACTGATTCCTGTTTGGTTCAGGAACCAGCTGACTTTTCACTTCCTATATAGTCTGTGGTTTATGTTGTATAAATATCTGAAGAAGTTGGGATATGTAGCCTGATGAAAAGCACTTTATGTGATTTTTTGTTTTTTGCAATAAATAGTACGTCACTCTCTCGTGCTTGCAAGATTATTTATTTGGGCAGCTGGATACAGCGTGCAGTTTCTTCTTTTGGTGGTACGGACTTAGTTTGTCGCTGTGTTTCAGTTTGGTTGTAGGAAAGTCATCAGGATGACCATGGCAAGAAAAAACAGTTTATTCAAACCACAGCACAGCAAAAGACCACACACAGTTTTGTGGTTTTTTGCCGTGATGTAGTTTGAATAAACTTTTTTTCTTGCCGTGGTCATCCTGGTGACTTTCCTACAACCTTTCATTTTTTGGTATTAATAAACATACTTGGATAGAAGGAAGTTTCTCTGTTCACCTGTGAGAGAGGGGAGCTTTGAGCAGCCTATCTGTCCCTGGAGGAGTGGTTTCAGCCCAGAAAGTATTGACCATTTTGGGCTAATTTCTATCCCTTTCATTTCCCTTCTATAAAAACCGCATTTGCCCGGTTTTACACACTGGGCAGTGCCAGTTAGCTAGGGTATAACTATTCCCGGCTCCACAAAGTCTCCTCTTCAATTTTTCCCTTGGAACTAGACAAAATTTCAACTTAAGCACTCAAGCCATTTATTTCTCAGCCTGGCACTTGCTCAAAATTCATAGCAAGCACTTATGAACCCTAGCACTACAGAAAGACAAGGCTCTCTATTCGACCTTACCAGCCATTCAGTAAAACAGTTTACTGTACCTATCCAGGCATGTCCAAAGGGCAGCTTCAGGTGTACTCTCTAGTCCAACTGGTGAAGCTTTGTATTTTGAGGCAATGTTACAACTACCTCATGTACACAGACAACCTTCTCCTCCTACCACCAAACACTAATACATGTGAGAGATGCAATTATACAGCCAAACTGGAGGCTAAGTTCTCTCAACCCAAGACTGGATCAGACAGTCAAGAGGAGAAGGGAAATACTGGCATCACACAACCAGTCTCACATAGACCCATTAAACCAGCACCGGCAAAAAATCACACGTAAATACACGAAAATATACTCGGAGGCTCTAAATAAAAATCTGCAAAAGCAACAGAGCCCTCCAAAGCACACATCAAGGCAACCTCCACCCCCAACACAAACCATAAAACACATATTTCACAAAACCAGTGTGCCACGCAGTCACAGCCCTCAAGGCAAAATAACATACCCAACATACTAGTAATAGGTGACTGTACAGTCAGGCACACTGACGTCCCACTCACTAGGCTGAATAAGGAGAAGGTTAGATGCCTGTCAGGTGCCAGGATCCATCACATAGCACAAACACTCAGGTCACTCCAGAACAAGTACAAATACGACTCTGTCATTGGCCATGTTGGTGTGAATGACCTGAGCCGTACCTCCCTGGACTACATGAAAAGAGACATGGAAGAGCTCTCTGATCACGTAGCCCAGGCTGGTATGACCCTGACCCTGAGTAGCATCCTGCCCTCACCAAGAATGATACCACGGTATAAAGAAAAAATTATCAATTTCAACAACTGGCTAAGTTTCTGGTGTCATTCAAAGGGGATCCCGTGTCTGTCTGCCTGGGATGACATGCTCGACAAGCTTCGCTGCTTTGCTAGAGATGGCTTGCACCTGTCACCCTTAGGCTTTCGAATACTGGCCAAGGCTCTTGCCACCCCCATAGTGCCTTTTTAGGCAAGGCTCAAAAGACAAACCCACCACTGTAAATAGCACAAGTAACAAAAATCTGAGGATAATACTACTCAATGCCAGAAGTCTAAACCTCAGAATGCATGCACTCAAGGCACTCCTCAGTATGGAGAAAATCGATATATGTGCAGTAACAGAAACATGGTTTAAGGCTCCAGAGAGCACCCCAGCACTACCAGGCTACAACTCATACCATACATTTCGGCCACAGAACCTGGACTGAAATACAAAAGGTGGGGGAGTATCCATATTCATCAAGGATACCCACACCTCCAGGTTAGTGGCACATCACGATGCTTCAGAGATTATCCACGTGCAACTAGCAATGGGAAAAACTGCAATTCAAATTGTAGCTTGCTACAGATCACCCACTATGTCCAAGGACCCCCATTCCACATTTCTGGAAACACTAGGTAACATAAAGGTCCTACCAAACACCCTAATATTGGGTGATTTCAACTACCCAAACATTAACTAGGCGAACTACTCAAGTACTAACTTCCTTGCCCAACATTTCCTAGAATTATAAACTCAAACGCCCTGGAACAACTGGTCAACATTCCCACCAGAGGTGTCAACATATTGGACCTGGTCATCACCAGCATGGGCGACCGGTGTTCCACACCGGAGGTCAAACCCTCGCTGGATAGACCTGACAATAAACAAATCACTTTAGATACCCACATTCTGCCCACACCCCCGTTAAAGGAAACCACCATGAAAAACTTTTCAAAAGCAAACTTTTACTTAAGACGGAGGTGGAAAGTTTCAAAGCCCCCATGCTAAAGGATAACGCTGTCCAAGCTGCAAAATCCTTTACTAATGCATTCTACAGGCACCTACAAGAATGCATGGATCACACTATCCCAAGCAAAACCAAGACTCACTCGTCCAAGAAAAGGAAACCAGTCTGGTGGACCCCTGCCATAAACAAGCTATACAATAGAAGGAGGAAACTAGTACAGAAAAGAGTAAAATCCCAAGAAGGGAAGACATCCCTGATCAGTAATAGCAAGAAACTATGATCCCTCATAAAATCGTCCAAGGTGAGCTTTGAAAGAAAACTTGCCAAGGACTCCAAAGATAACCACAAGGCATTCTTTAGCTATGTCAAGAATCTAAGTGGCAATTCTCAGATCTGCTTGGAGTTAGTGCAGAATGGCACAAAATACACTGAACCAACTGATATTGCCAACATCCTGGCAGACAGATTCAGTGCAAACTTCACCCCCCCTCACCCCCAAAAGGGCCCATAACTATACCAGAAGAATGTAGAACCCCTGAAATCACAGACACTCAGGTTAAAATAGCCCTCTCCAAAGCCAAAAACACAGCATCAATGGGACCAGATGGTGTCCCAGGCTGCGTCCTACAAGAGTTCAAGGACAAACTAACCCCTCACCTAAACACACTGTTCAAACTCAGCCTCTCTACAGGCTATGTACCCATAGAGTGGTTACAGCAATGGTTATTCCACTCCACAAAGGTGGAGCCACAACAGACCCTGGGAACTATCGCCCTATAAGCCTGACTAGCTTGGTCTGCAAGGCTATGGAATGCATCATCATGGAACTCATTAACAGAGACATTGGGAACCTCCATACACTGGACCCTACGCAGTTTGGCTTTGTTAACGGCAGATCATGCCTCCTAAACCTGGTGGACATCTTTGAGAAAGTTACCAAGGCTATAGACAAGGGAAAAGTGGTACACACATCCTACCTAGACCTCGCAGAGGCCTTCGACACCATTCCCCATTTTGGTATTATAGACAAGCTCACCAGCCTGAACATAAACCCCTAGGTCACAAGATGGGTTGCCAGTTGGCTCATGGACAGAACCCACATGGTGAGAGTTGTGGGAGCTAGGTCTGACTCTAAACCGGTTACAAGTGGCGTTCCCCAGGGCTTAGTCCTAGGACCCCTCCTGTTCGGCATATACTACTCAGAGGTACAGACAAGCACAGGAGGACTGTGGCTGACCAAGTTTGCAGATGATTGCAAACTAGGGGCTATAATTGACTCACCGGTTGACACAGACATCCTCCAAAAGGGTCTCACTGAGACGGATACCTGGTGTCAAAATCATGGCCTCAAGCTAAATGCCAAAAAGTTCATAGTTATTCTCTTTGGAAATAACAAAGTACCTACAAACTACAACATAGGTATAGGTGGTAGTCCCCTAAATATGGAAAACGTAATAAGGGATCTGGGGACCCAAGTAGATGGTAATCTTTCCTTTGATAATCACATTGCCAAAGTGGTTAGAATATCCTTCTGTGTGGCCCACCTAATCACAAAAGGGTTTGCATCCAGATCAAAAGAGGTCATTGTACCCCTCTACTCATCACTCATCAAACCCATCATAGAGTACAATGCCCCATTTGGGATGTACCTTACAACACACTTGCAACAGCTGGAAAGACCTCAGAAGTATCTCATCAAGAGGATCACTGGCCTCAAACAGATGCCATATGCAGCTCGACTGAAGAAACTCCAGCTGTACTCGGTTGCATACTGCCTGCTCAGAGGTGATCTCTGCCTGAAATACAAGGCCATGTCCAACCCAGAATTGATGGACATGTTCCACATAAAGAAAACCTTATCCCCTCGAGCCACATGCTCTAGGGATCTAAACCTCACCACAACAATAAATAGGACATGCTGGAGGGATAGATTTCTGTCCCAGAGACTTCCCATGCTTTGGAACAAGATTCAAATCTACATTAGGCAGAGCTCCTCGCTAGCACTCTTCAAGAGAAACCTTGACGAGTGATGGGAAACAGAAAGTTTACCTGGGGATCACTTCAGTGGCTCTGCTGGATAGAGGCACAGGGAATTAATATAAGAGGGCGGCGAAAGCCAACACATTCTGGCTAGGCTTATAAATGCCTTTGGGCAGATAGTCTAGTACCTGCCTATGAACCTATAAGTGACTATGAAATAAAAATGTTAGAGTTACTTAATACAGATTCATATAAGGAAGTGACAAGGAATTAATTGAATATAGCGTATAGTCACATTAAATCATTTATATATGAACTGTTTATTGAAAGCAGAATAGACAGCAATCTATTTAAGTATTTGTCTATGCCAGCACCCAGAATACCTAGTATCTTTGATGTCCAAAAAGTACACAAAGATACAGGTAACCCCCCTATGCGACTGATAGTCGACGCCAGAAACAGCATAACCTATGTGTGCACCAAATATCTAGACACTGTATTAAAAAAAATGCACCCAGTGAGAAGCAAATTTGTAAAGATTCGTGGTCCTTTTTACATTGTTTAAACAATCTACAATTTGACAACAGGTGTAACTTCTTAACAGTAGACGTTAAAGATCTATACACGTCCATTCCACACCTTGAGGGAATATAAAGAGTTAGCCATATTATGGGAATAAAAGGAGTACCTAACAATGAAATAAGTTTAATTGGAGATTTATTGGACAATATTCTGTCTAACAACTATGTATTATTTGAAAACAGATTTTTCCTACAACTATCAGGAATAGCCATGGGTTCTCCGTGTGGCGCCGTTTCGCCAATTTGGTAATGGTGAACTGGGAATATGAATTTGTCCTTCAGAATAGTTGGGTCCAGGAAAAGGTGTATTACTATACCCAATTCCTGGACGACATTTTTATGGTGATAAGGGGTGGAATTGATACAGCTAATGCAATTGTAAACTACTTTAATGAAACAACTGATTTTTTGTATTTTACATCACAGTTTAGCTTAAACACTATATCTTACTTGGACGTATTGATTTCAAAATATATAGTCCGTGAATGTTATACTGCAGGGATATATAAAAAAGAAACTTATTCTAATAGTTTCTTGCATTTTTCTAACTGCCACCCCTTTCACCAGAAGAAGTCAGTAGTGAAAGGACAGTTGGTTAGGGCAGCTAGGATGATCTCGTTAGACATAGACTTCCAAATAGAATGCAACAACCTAAAGGAGATATTTACTAGAAGAGGCTACCCTACCTCACTGATAAACCTTCTTACACTGGAAGTTACTCAGAAATGTAGTAGTGGTTTTTACAGGCCTATTTTGAGTCAGGGACATGGTAATGAAATCACTAATACTACATCTCTGTATCCTATTGGGACATCTTTTAATAACAACAATGCACAGAATTTGAGTAACTTTATTATTTCTTTCAGTGTATATGCACTATATTTAGGTGAAGTTATCAGGAAGAACTGGGATTTAATACTCTCAGATACTTTTATTAGAAAGAAGGTTGCTAATACACCCAAGATCATTTTCAAAAGAGGGGCTAACCTGAAAAACATAGTGGAAAGAAACCAAAGAGCATCCACTAATAGGTGTGGAATGTACAGATGTCCTTCAAGGATGCATCTGCAGTCATAACATATGGGTTGTCCTGCCTCAGGCAGCCCTTCGGTCGGCCGGATTCCAAAGTCTGGGTCTGGCCTCGGCTGATGTCGCACTTCACCCGACGTCATCGCTCCTGGGGTATAAAGGCATCAGCCAATGCAATATTCCTCAGTCTTTCTTGCCGCGCGGTGCCCGAAGCAGAAGCTGTTCGCAAGTGCCGGTCGGTCAGATCCAGAGATTTCAGCTACCGAAGACTTCTAAAAAGCTAAGTACCCCGTTGGGGACTCTTTCTTGCCTCAGCCGATGTCAGACAAAGTAAATAATTGTTTAACTTGTGGGAAACAAATACCTCATAAGGATTTCCACTCTTACTGCCTTCCTTGCTTAGGCCCAGACCACGCCGTATCAGCTTGTTTAGCCTGTGCTTCCTTCAACCGACCGACACTTAGACGTCGGTCGGAGTTTGCTGAAGAGTTTTTTGGCTCCGCTTTTGCATATAAAATGCCGTTGGAGACTCCCGACTACACATTTAGCCAAAAAACGCAAGGAAAAGGACCGACACTCGTGGCCCGCGGTTTCGGCTGAAACCACGGTTAGGCCTACCGCGAGTGTCTCGGTTTCGGCTGAAACTGAGTCCACGGTTCTTCCCTCGGCCGAAAGCATGCCTCCAACTACCGAAGCCTCTGAGGCCCCGGCTGAGTCGGCTACAGAAATTCCTACCGAAGAAGCAGGCACACAAGATTTGTCCGACACCATTCCGTTGGACATCTCTACTCCTGCACGTGGGGCAGCTAGACCCCCTGCTTCTATGTCTATCAAGGCCTTCTCCAGGGCTAAAGCAGCTAAACTTTCCAAGGCCTTACTACTAAAGCTCCCTCTCACAGACCTTCCTCTAGTTCTCAGATTCTCAGCCTTGCTGAGGACCTTATTTCTCTGATCAGGGGATCCCAACCACACCCAGACAGGGCCTCTCAACCCCCTCCTGAAAAAAGGCCTAGGACTGAACCCCCTGAACCTCTCTCCTCTGACTGTTCCTCGGATGGATCAGATGTTTCAGACCATCAGGAAGGACCATACTCACCCTATGAGGATTCTGATGCAGAAGACTCCATTCCTTCTGCCTCCCCCCCAGAAGAATTTCCTTTTGGGGAAACTCTACACTCAATGAGGGAACAATTCCAATGGCAGGGTCAGGATTTCTCTGATTCTAGAAAAAGGCTAAGGACTTTTTTACACTTACCACAGCATAGGCCTTTAGCCATACCACCTGTACTATCAGTTGTTGATGATGCATACAATGATGCCAGTTCTGCCCCTGATTCTCTCCCCCCGGCCCCTGCCAAACCTGACAGATATTACAGGGTCCCGGATTCTCACTTCCACTTGTATAAGGCCCATGCTGCAGACCCAGAAACCATTTCTCAGGGTCCTAAGGGTGTTGCAGCTACCTCTGCCAAAAACCCCCTACCTTCTGAAAGAGAATCAAGAGCATTAGAGAGATGGGGCAAAAAGGTTTATACATCTGCTACTCTTTCTGCCAGAGCTTTAAACTGTCAATTTCACATGATACAGTACCTGGAATTCTTGTTAGATCAGCTGAATAAAAAACTTTCCTCTCCTGAGCCTTTAGACCGTAAGTCCCTTCAGGATTTGGTACACAACTCTCAGCAGGTCAGTAATCATTCCTTAAAATGTGGCTATGATGCACTGGAGGCTTCATTTAGATCAGCTATGACTGGAGCAGTGATTCGAAGACATGCCTGGCTAAAAGAGCAATCCTTGCCAGACCATGTTAAGTCTAAACTCTTAGATGCCCCTATGGAGAAACAAAGTTTATTTGGCTCCCCTGCACAGGAGGTTCTAAAGAAAGTGGAAGAAAAAGCAAAATCTGTCCAAACAGTCAAGGAATTTCTGCAGGTCCAACCTCCGAGGTTCAGCAGAAATTGGCCTTCAAAGAATTGGTCCTTTCCAGACACCTCCAGAGCACAGAGAGGCAGAAATAGATGCCCAAGAGGCAGAGGTCAATCAAGGGGTGCCTACAGGGGTCGTCAGTGGCAACCTGCCAACCAGAGGAGTGCCGCCACAGCTGCGACTGCAACCACTTCCACAGGACAGACACAATGACTTGGCTCTGATTCCGCCTACCAGGGAACAACTGGAAGCACCCTTGGGCGGAAAGCTAGCTTTATTTTCAAAAAACTGGCATTGCATTAAAGGAGACAAATGGACTTTGCAAACAATAGACAAAGGCTACAGGTTTCACTTCCACACCTTACCAAAAAAGAGAGGAATGCCAAACCTTCCACCAAGCCAGAAATCAGAGGCTCTAAAACAAATCATCAACTTACTAAGGATGAGAGCAATAGAAAAGGTACCATCTATGGAACAAGGCCAAGGATTTTACTCCAGACTATTCCTTGTACCAAGAAAAGAAAATCAATGGAGGCCTATTCTCGACTTGTCCGCCCTGAACACATATCTCATTGTACCAAAATTCAAGATGCTGACCCTACAGCAACTTCTTCCCATGTTGGGCAAGGAGTCTTGGCTGGTGACTCTAGATCTCAAGGAGGCATACCTGCACGTCCCTATATGACCAGATTGCAGAAGACACCTCAGATTTCTTGCAGGATCAGAGCATTATCAATTCTCAGCATTGCCCTTTGGCTTATCTACTGCGCCCAGAGTATTCACGAAATGCCTGGCATCAGTAATTGCACATTGCAGGCTTCAGGGAATTCAAATCTACCCATACCTGGACGACTGCCTAATACAAGCGGACAACAAGACAAAAATAATACAGGATTTGGCCTATGTCATACAACTGCTTCTAGCCTTGGGATACACGATCAACATCCAAAAGTCAAGACTAGTGCCATCCCAAAGGATAACATTTTTGGGTGCAGAGCTGGACACAATGACTCAGACGGCTTTTCTCACACAAGAAAAACAAAAGCAACTACCAGTCTACTTCATGGCATTGACAAGACAAACTCAGCTTACTGCAAGGAAAGTCCTGCAGGCCCTGGGTTACATGGCATCCTGCATAATCTTGATCCCACATGCCAGACTGCATATGAGAAAATTACAATGGTACCTAAGGAATGTATGGTCTCAACACAGACACAGTCTAGAAACCCTGATACCAATCATTCCATGCCTGAAAAAAGAATTTCTGTGGTGGGCTCAGGCCTGCCAGACCAACAGAGGATTGCCTTTTCACAAACCACAACCAAGGCAGACCATCACCACGGACGCCTCAGACCTAGGCTGGGGGGCGCACATGGAAGGCAGGTGTATCCAAGGCCTATGGTCCCAAGACCAGCTGAATCTACACATAAATCTAAAGGAGATGCTGGCAGTGAAGCATGCAATCGAGGCATTCAAATCATTCCTCCAGCAAGGACACCTGCTGATAAGGACGGACAATACCACAGTCATGTGGTACATCAACAAACAGGGAGGCACACATTCCTACCCTTTATGCCGGATGGCAATGGACCTTTGGAACCTAGCCCTGAATCTCAACATTTAACTGCAGGCCAGATTCGTACCAGGAAAAGAGAATTCACTAGCAGACAGCTTAAGCAGAACTACCACGGATGCTCATGAATGGATGCTGCATCCAGACATCTTCAAAGCCATAACAAAGAAATGGGGAAAGCCAGAGATAGACCTGTTCGCCTCCCCACTCAACCATCAATTGAAGAAATTCTGCTCAAGAGAATACCACCCACAAGCCTGGAGGGTGGACTCCCTTTCTTTCAGCTGGAAAAACCTGACAGTTTATGCCTTTCCACCTCTCCCATTGATGTACAAAGTTTTACTGAAGATCAGGGAGGAACAGCCAAAGGTAATTCTGATAGCTCCAGACTGGCCAAGGCAGCACTGGTACCCGCTACTGAGAAACATGGCTCGGACGAACTCATGGCCTCTACCTCCATGGCCTTTACTTCTAATGCAGAACAACTACAAGACCCTGCATCCAAACTTGAAAACACTGCAGCTAACTGCCTGGAAATTGCATAAAACAAAACCAGCCTGTTTTATCTCAGAGGGTCAAGGACATTATCCTGGAGGCTCGCAGACCCGCTACAAGGAAAACATATTCAGCCAAATGGAAGAGATTTCTCATTTGGAGTGCATCAAAGGGAGCAAATGTCACACTGGCAAACCTAGCACACATCCTAGAATACTTAGCAGAACTGTTCCACAATGGCCTGTCCTATTCTTCCATTAAGATTCATGCTTCAGCAATTTCAGCAGAGTACAACATGGATCCTCCTGTCTTCTCTCACCCTCTCCTCAGACAATTTTTGAGAGGGATCAAAAATGTAAAACCTCCAAGGAAACCACCCCTGCCTGCATGGGATCTCAATTTTGTGCTGGAAAAATGAACACTTCCCCCTTTTGAACCAGCAGCAACAGCAGACTTACAGTTCTTATCTTGGAAAACTGCTTTCCTGCTAGCAATCACTTCAGCAAGAAGGGTATCCGAGTTACAGGCATTAATGGCAGTGCAGCCTTTCCTTATCTTTCATCAGGACAGAGTGTCTTTGAGAACCAATCCTACTTTCATGCCAAAGGTGGTATCCAGGGTATCCTTGAACCAAGCTATTCATTTACCTGCATTCTTCCCTAACCCACAGAACAAGGGGGAAAGATTACTACACACCTTGGATGTACACAGACAACTGCGCTACTATCTGGACAGAACTAAGACCAGTAGAAAAACTGACCAGCTTCTGGTAGCATATGCAACAGGAGTGCAAGGAAAAGCAATTTCAAAGCAGACAATTTCAAAATGGATAGGAAATTGCATTCGATTCTGCTACTCTTCATGGAAAGACAGCTCCTGAGAATATCAGGCCTCACTCCACAAGAGCTACAGCCACCACTACAGCTTTCCTACGGGGAGTGGCTACCAAAGACATTTTAGAAGCTGCTACTTGGAGCTCCGTGCATACATTTGCCAAGCATTACAATCTTCCTTTATACTCCAGATCCCGAGCAGGTTTTGCAACTGCAGTTTTACAAGGGATCTTAACTACACCATCTTTATCTTAGTGCCTCCTCCCCCAGTTTGGCTATGGTATTCTACCCATATGTTATGACTGCAGATGCATCCTTGAAGGACATAGTACAGTTTTTTACCTACCATAAATGTAGATGTCCGATAGGTATGCATCTGCAGTCAGGATTACCCTCCTTCCCCTCTGTGGTATTCCTAGGGTGCTTACCCCTCTTTTAGCTAGCTGGGGGAATCTGTTATGGTGTATTTGTTTGTATGTATATATGTAAATATATATTTTGTTTGCTACTGTTTGGAATTTTCAACCTTTATCCAAATTTAGCCTTCCTAGAGGGCACCTGGCATCTGGGGCAAGAAACACTGAGGAAAATGGCATCGGCTGATGCCTTTATACCCCAGGAGCGATGACGTCGGGTGAAGTGCGACATCAGCCGAGGCCAGACCCAGACTTTGGAATCCGGCCGACCGAAGGGCTGCCTGAGGCAGGACAACCCATATGTTATGACTGCAGATGCATACCTATCGGACATCTACATTTATGGTAGGTACAAAACTGTACTATGTGGTACATGTAGGTATTGTAGATGTATGGATGTGAGCCAGAGGTTTAAAATTAAAGACATTCAATATACTACCAAATTTAGATTAAATTGTCAGTCTAAAGGAGTAATATACTTGGCCCAATGCCAAATGTGTCCCACATTCTATATAGGGAAAACAGACCAGAGACTGTGGGAAAGAGTATACAAACACCTATTCAGTGAGGACAATGCTTTAGCTAAACACATTTGCGAATATAGAGAACATAAATTCTTATTCAGGGCAATAGACCAAATTATACCTGACAAAGCAGGGGGACCAGACTCCTTAAACCTGGAACGTCTAGAATTAATATGGCAGTTAAAAACAAATGCGAGCCAGTATCCAGGATTGAACAAAAGATGTTCTGTTTCATGTATTTTGAAACTAAGAAGTCTTACTAGGTAGTATTAAGATGTTCATCTTGTTTCACTGTTGCAGTCATTACAGTTGGGTTATCCTGCTGGCAGGCTACCCTCAGTCGGCCTGAATTCCAAAGTCTAGGTCTGGCATCAGTTGCTGTCACCTCCTCTCTGACGTCAGTGCACCAGGGGTATAAAAGATGCAGCCGGCGCCATTTTCTTCAGTTTTTCTTGCCCCTTTTCTTTCCGCACGGTGCCCGAAGCAAAAGCAGTTCGCAAGTGCCGGTTGGTCCACTCCTGAGTTTTTCAAATACGAAATTCAGATCTGAAGTCTTCATTAAAGCTAAGTACCCCATTGGGGAAACTTTTTTTTTGCTCCAGACCGATGTCAGAAAAAGTTAATAACTGTATTTCTTGTGGGAAGCAAATACCTCATAAGGATTTTCATTCTTACTGTATTCCTTGCCTAGGCCCTGATCATATAGGTTCATAGGTTCATACTAGGCTATCTGCCCTAGGGCATTTATAAGCCTAGCCAGAGTATGTTTGGCTTTCGCCACCCATTTTAAATTAATTTTGCTATGCCCTTTTTCGAGGTTAGTATACTGTGCCTCTGTCTAACAGTGACACAGAAGTGATACCTGGGGTAAACCTATGATCTCCCATCCACTCATCAAGATTCCTCTTGAAGAGAGTCAATGAGGGACTCTGCCTAACCTGGACTGGGATTTTATTCCATAGTGAAGGGAGCCTCCGGGTTATGAATCTGTCCCTCCAGCATATCCTATTTATTTCAGTGCTGAGGTTCAAGTCTCTCGAGCGTGTAGCTCGATGGGATTTGGATTTTTGAGGTGCAGCATGTCCCTTAATTCCGGGTTGGACATGGCCTTATACGTCAGGCACAGGTCACCTCTGAGCAGTCGGTATGCCACTGAGTAGAGCTGGAGTTTCTTTAACCGGGCAGCATATGGCATCTGTTTGAGCCCTTTGATCCTCTTGGTGAGGTACTTTTGGGGTCTTTCCAGTTGCTGCAGGTGTTTGGTAAGGTACATCCCAAAAGGGGCATTGTACTCGATTATGGGCCTGATGAGGGATGAGTAAAGAGGCGATGACCTCCCTAATCTAGATGTGAATCCCTTCATGATTAGGTGGGCTATATAAAATGTTTTTCTAACCACTTTGGCCACGTGGTTGTCAAATGAGAGATTGCTATCAACTTGGGTCCCCAGGTCCCTAATGACTTCTTCTGTACTTAATGGATTACCACCTATGTGGTAATTTGTGGCACTTTGTTTTTGCCAAAGGGATGACTATACACTTTTGGCATTTAGCTTGAGGCCATGGCTCTGGCACCAGTTGTCTGTTTCTATGAGGCCCTTTTGGAGGATGCTTGTGTCAGCTGGAGAGTCGATTATGGCACCCAGTTTGCAGTCATCTGCGAACTTGGTCAGCCACAGTCCTTCCGTGTTGGCCTGTACCTCCGAGAAATATATACCAAACAAGAGAGGTCCCAGGACTGAGCCTTGTGGGATGCCACTTGTAACTGGTTTGGAGTCTGACATGACTCCAGCAATTCTAACCATGTGGGTTCTGTCCTTGAGCCAGTTTGCAACCCATCTAGTGACATAGGGGTTTATATTTAAGCTGGTGAGCTTATCTATAATGCCCGAGTGGGGTATTGTATCGAAGGCTTTTGCGAGGTCCAGATAGGCTGTGTGGACCACCTTCCCTTCGTCAATGGCCTTAGTGACTGTTTCAAAGAAGTCAACCAGGTTTAAGAGGCAGGATCTGCCCTTAACAAAGCCAAACTGGGTAGGATCCAGTGTCTGTAGGTCCCCAATATCTTTATTTATGAGGTCTATAATGATCCTTTCCATAGCTTTGCAGACCAAGCTAGTCAGGCTTATGGGGCGATAGTTTCCAGGGTCCGTTGAGGCACCACCTTTGTGGAGAGGGACCACTGTTGCTGTACGCCACTCTTTGGGTACATATCCTGTAGTAAGGCTGAGATTGAACAGTAGTTTTATGTTTGGGTTTAGCTCTTCTTGGAGTTCATGTAGGACGCAGCCTGGGACACCGTCTGGTCCCATTGATGCTGTGTTTTTTGCTTTGGAGAGGGCGGCTCCCACCTGAGCATATGAGATGTCGGGGGGGAGCAGCACTCTGCTGGGATAGATATTTGCCCTTTTGGTGGGGAGGGGATGGAGAAGTTTGCGCTGAACCTGTCAGCTAGGATGTTGGCAATCTCTGTGGGATCAGTGTATTTTTTGTCATTTTGGACTAATTCTGAGCATATCTGTGAATTCCCACCCAGGTTCCTAACATAACTAAAGAAAGCTTTGTCTTTGTGATTATCTTTAGTGTCCTGTGCAATTTTTCTCTCGAAGCTGGCCTTTGACGATTTTATGAGTGCCCTTAGTTTTTTGCTAATACTGATCAGAGATGCCTTCCCTTTTTGGGATTTTGCTCTATCATGTAGTAGCTTCCTCCTTCTATTGTATAGTTTGTTTATGGCTGGGGTCCACCAGACAGGTCGTCTGCCTTTGGAGGATTGGGTCTTGGTTTTATTTGGGATTGCATGATCCATGCATTCCTGAAGGTGTTCATAGAATGCATTTAGAAAGCATTCTGCGGTCTGGGCCGTATTTTCCACAGGCCCGGGGGCTTAGAAGGATTCCACCTCGGTTTTGAGGAGTGTGAAATTTGCTTTAGAGAAGTTTTTCACTGTGGTTTTCTGGGCAGGGGGTGGGGTCGGGATGTGAATATCCAGTGAGATCAGTTTATGGTCTGATCTTACCAGTGAGGGATACACTTCTGGTCTGGAGCATAGAGTCCCCATGTTGGTGATGATCAGGTCCAGTATGTTTTCCCCTCTTATGGGAGTGGTAACAAGTTGTTCCATAGCATTTGAGTTTATGAATTCTAGGAACCTTTGGGCAAGGGTGTTGGAGCTAGAGTAATGCTCCCAATCTATGTTTGGGTAGTTGAAGTCACCCAATATAATGGTGTTCGGAGAGACCTTCATATTTTCCAGTGTTCTCAGGAAGGCCGAGTGGGGTTCCTGGGTTTGGGAGGGTGGTCTGTAGCAGGCTATAAACTGGAAGGCAGTTTTACCCACTGTTAGTTGCACATGGATAGTCTCTGATGCTTTGTGCTTTGCCACCAACCTGGAGGTGTGGGTATCTTTGATGAATATCGATACTCCCCCTCCTTTTGTGGTTCGGTCCAAGTCGGTTTTGTGCTAGATTTAACCAACGCATTATTAAGCATCGGTACGATTTGGCATTCCATTACTTTGGCAGAAGATTTAACTATATAATGCCGTCAGATCAGCCAACTACCGGAATATATAAAAAATGTAAAGAAAAAGAGAAAGACAGGCATCTGAGATCCAAAACCAACGACGAGGCTTCTTCTAGGCCTGTCGCCAGTTCACCGGTTCTCAGTGAGGCGCTTTTGCAGCCCCTTACACCCGCTACCTCAGAGCCACAGGCCGCTTCCGACTCCCACGTGGAGCCGACTAGGCCTCTGGATACTCAAGATATTGGACACTGGGAAACTATTCCCTCAGATGGGTCCGGAGCCGCTGAGCAGGCATCGGCTTCTTAGGGTGTTTTCAGGCCTACACAGCTATATGTGAAACCTACTTCAACAACAAAGACAAAGACTAAAGCAGCTCTAAAGACAAAGAAACTAGTACAGCATTCACCTGGACAGGCCTCCATGCCTAAACAACAGATGCTCAAAATGGCCAAAGACCTTATTACTTTGATCAGGGGCTCTCATCCCTCTCCTGATAAGAGGCCTAGGCAAGAGTTAGAATATGAATCTTCAGACCAGGTTTCCATTTCCTCTGATTCCTCCTCTGAACAGGTTTGCTCTATTCCTCCCTATGAGGATTCTGATGCTGAAGAATCTATACCTTCAGCCTCTCCTCCTGAGGATTATTCTTTTGGGGAAACTCTGCATATTATGAGGGGGCATTTCCACTGGGAGAGCCAAGATTACTCAGAATCCAAGAAAAGGCTCCGAGACTTCCTTTTATTGCCCCAGCACAGGCCCCTTGCTATCCCATCTGTTTTAGACATTGTAGATTATGTATTTTCAGAATCCAGTCTTTCTCCAGACTCTTTACCACCAGCCCCTGTTAAACCAGACAGATACTATAGGTTTCCTGATTTACATAAATTTCTCTATAAGAACCCTGCAGCTGACCCAGAAACCATCTCTCAGGGTCCCAAGGGGTCAAGGCTTCTACTGCAAAAAACCCTATTCCCTTTGACAGGGATTCTAGGGTCCTAGACAGATGGGGCAAAAAGATTTATACCTCTGCTACCTTGGCGGTAAGAGCCTTAAATTACCAATTCCATATGCTTAAGTATCAACAATATCTTATGTCTTTGCTTAAACAGAAAATGCCAGCAAATACAGAATGTGCAGACAACAAAGAAATGCAGGATGTATTGCATGCAGCTGAACAAGTTGGAAAGCATACTTTGCAATGTGGTTTTGATTCTCTTGAGGCCTCCTGCAGGGCCGATGTTACAGGTTCTGTCATTAGGATGCATCTTGGTTAAAAGAACAAAATCTGCCTGATCATGTTAAAGCAAAACTATTGGATGCTCCTTTACAGCATGATACTTTGGTGTTAAAGCAGAAGAGGTATTGAAGAAAATGGAGGACAAAGCTAAATCTATGCAAACAATCAAGGATTTCTTGCAGGTACAGCCTCCCAGATTTAGCAGGAACTGGCCTGCAAAGAATTGGTCCTTTCCAGTGTGAGATAGACCACAAAGGGACAGATACAGATGCCCCAGAGGCAGATCACAGCCCCAAGTTTCATACAGGCCTAAACAATGGGGTGCTTCTACCTCCAAGAGCGGAGAGGAAAAGTCACAGCCTTGCAGAAAACAGTCTCAATGGCTTTCCACTTCCAGTACCAAGCACTTACATTTTGGCAGCCCCTTTGGGGAGAAAACTAGCATTTTTTTTTCACAAAATTGGCAAATGATCACCCAGGACAAATGGGTTCTGAATATAGTGTCACAAGGCTACAGGTTCCACTTTCACACCCTGCCAAAGCTAAACGGTATGCCAGACCTGCCACGCAATCAATGGGCAGAGGCACAAAAACAAGTTTCATCCCTCATGACATGAGGGCCATTCAACAAGTGCCAGAGCAAGAGCAGGATTCTATTCAAGACTGTTCTTGGTACCCAGAAAGGACAAAGCCTGGAGACCAGTACTGGACCTATCTATTCTAAACACATATCTGGATATTCCAGAATTCAAAATGTTGACTCTACAGCAGCTTCTGCCCATGTTCGGCAAGAAGGCTTGGCTTGTGACCTTAGATCTAAAAGAGGCTTACCTGCATGTCCCAATCAGACAAACATGCAGAAGATACCTCAGATTCAAAGCTGGCTCAATGCACTACCAATTCTCTGCACTGCCCTTTGGCTTATCTACTGTGCCCAGGGTCTTCACAAAGTGCTTGTCACCAGTAATTACATTTTGCAGAAAAAGAGGAATACAAATATATCCTTACTTGGACGACTGCCTTATACAAGTGGAGAACAAGGACATTCTACTACAGCATCTGGCGTTTGTAAAGAGATTACTAACAAGTCTAGGGTACTCAGTAAACAAAACGAAATCAAAACTCGTACCCTCTCAAGAGATAATATTCCTGGGTGCAAGCTTAAATATAACTGCCCAGATGGCTTATCTCATGCCAGACAAGCACAAAAATATTTATTTCAAAATGTTGGCAACAAAGACCCAGTTATCTGCAAGAAAAATTCTGCAGGCTTTGGGTTTTATGGCATCCTGCATTCTGCTAATTCCATATGCAAGACTGCATATGAGGAAACTTCAGTGGTATCTAAAAAGTGTTTGGACTCAACATTGCCACAGCCTGGAAACAATAATTACCCTCATTCCTGCCTGCAACAGGAGTTTTGATGGTGGACAAAAGCCTGTCATCACAACACTGGACAGCCATTCACCTTACCCACAGCCAGGCAGACATTGACAACAGATGCATCAGATTATGCCTGGGGAGCCCATATGGCAGGAAGATGTATTCAGGGCACATGGTCCACAAGTCAAATGCATCTACATATCAATCAAAAAGAGATGCTAGCTGTTTAGAATGCCCTGACAGCCTTCAAGGATCTTCTTCATCCAGGACAATTGCTAATAAAGACGGACAATACCACAGTCATGTGGTACATAAACAAGCAGGGAGGCACGCATTCCTACCCCCTCTGCAGGCTAGCCATGAACTTGTGGGATACAGCATTGACTTACCAAGTACATCTGCAAGCACAATTCCTGCCAGGAAGGACAAATACTCTGGCAGACGAACTAAGCAGAAACCTAATGGATCCCCACGAGTGGAAATTGGATCCACAAGTATTCAGCATGATAACAAGGACCTGGGGATGCCTGGACATAGACCTCTTTGCCTCCCCTCACAACTACCAACTGCAAAGATTCTGCAGAAGGACTTATCACAAGCTAGCATGGAAAGTGAATGCTCTATCTTTCAACTGGAAAAATCTAACAATATATGTTTTTCCTCCTCTGCCTCTCCTCTCCAAGGTACTCCTCAAGGTCAGATAAGAGAAACCCAATATGATACTGATTGCCCCAGACTGGCCCCGCCAGCACTGTTACCCAATCCTAAAGAGCTTGCCTCAATGCCCGCCTTGGACATTACCTCAAATCCCTCACTTATTGACTCAACAAGACAGTCAGATACTGCACAGCCAACTCAAGACCTTAAACCTGGCAGCATGGCAGATAATGTAGCCTCTCAAGGCACACCTCTCTCTAAAGCAGTGATGGATGTTATTTTGGAGGCCAGGAGGCCTAGCACCAGGAAATCTTATACAGAAAAATGGAAGAGATTCTGTTGTTGGAACCAGGCACAAGGTTTTGATACGACTCTTCCAAATATTCCTCAGATTTTGCAATACTTAACTGAGATGCTGGAGAAGGGCCTTTCTTTTTCATCAATTAAAATTCATGCCTCTGCCATTTCAGCTCATTACAATACAGAACCACCTATTTTTTCTCATCCATTACTAAGGCAGTACCTCAGAGGGGCCAAAAACATAAGACCCCCTAGGAGACCACCAGTACCTGCATGGGACCTAAACTATGTCTTGGAAAAACTTACACTGCCTCCGTTTGAGCCAGCTTCTGCAGCTGATATAAAATTCTTATCCTGGAAAACAGCTCTGCTCCTAGCGATAACCTCCGCTAGGCAAGTCTTAGAGTTACAGGCATTCATGGCTGTGGAACCCTTTATCATTTTCCATCTTGACAGGGTTTCTCTGAGAACAAACCCTACATTTATGCCTAATGTAGTCTCCAGTGGGCCCTTAACCAAACAATTAATTTGCCTACCTTTTATCCAAACCCACAGAATAAGGGTGAGAGAATTCTGCATTATTTGGACATTCACAGACAGCTACGCTTCTACTTGAACAGAACCAAAGCTATCAGAAAGACTGAACAGCTTCTAGTGTCATATGCAGCAGCATCACAAGGAAGGCCTATCTCAAAGCAGAGTATTTTAAAGTGGATGGGCCACTGTATTCATTTGTGCTATTCACATCATGGCAAATCAGTGCCTAAGGACATTAGGCCACATTCAACCAGAGCAGCAGCCACTTCAGCAGCCTTCCTCAAAGGAGTACCAACCAAAGACATCTTAGAGGCTAGACTTGGAGTTCAGTGCATACTTTTACAACGCACTATCACTTACCTCTCTACTCTACATCCAGGGCAGGCTTTGCCACTGCAGTTCTGCAGGGCCTGATAGCCTCTCCTAATACTATTTAGCACCAGCCTCCCAACCTTAGCTTTGGGATTCAACCCAATTGTAATGACTGCAACAGTGAAACACGATGAACATAGTACAGTTGTGTACCTACCATAAATGTAGATGTTCGAGTGTATTCGCTGTTGCAGTCCAGGTTACCCTCCCTCCATACCCCCTTTCTTTGCTGGGATTTATCTGTACTGATCTATCCTATACAACCTATGTGGTGTATTTGCTTGTAGATGAAGAAAAAGTTGTTTTTTTGTGCATGCATGCTTATTGGCATAATTTAACCTACCATTTTTGGGGCACCTGACATCTGGGGCAAGAAAAACTGAAGAAAATGGCGTCGACCGCATCTTTTATACCTCTGACGCACTAACGTCAGGGAGGAGGCGACAGCAACCGACGCCGGACCTAGACTTTGGAATTCAGGCCGACTGAGGGTAGCCTGCCAGCAGGATAACCCAATTGTAATGACTGCAACAGTGAATACACTTGAACATCTACATTTATGGTAGGTACACAACTGTACTTTCTTAAAAACAAAGAATCATGTTAACAAAGCACACGGTTTGGATTTAACTGGAAACAAGCATAAGCATAAGAATGTAAATTTATTTGTATCTAACATCTGTATTCACTATGTGTTATTCTGATTTTATGCTGCTATAGTTTACAGTAGTAACCTGAACTTATTAAATTTATTTCACAGATATATAAATTAGGACATTAAAATTATAGTATAAAGTTTATGGATAAAATGTGATTTATATAGTTTTCTTTGAGGTAGGGATTTATGGTTTTAGAATGTAAATATACCAACAAAAACATAGTGATCTATGATTTTAAGTTGCTTAATTGTGTTTCTTTGTTGAGAAGTTATTAATTAACTAATTATTTAATTGTATCATTGAAGCTTTAATTCCACTATATATGGGCAGGAGCTCTGTTGTATAACTTATCTGAAGAAGTCACAGTACTCACTGTGACGAAAAGCGCTTTTTATGTGGATTAAATCGTGATTATGTTTAATACATTTGTGCCTGATTTCCTCTTTTCTCAGTCCAGTGCATCAATACACGTGGGCTAGAACAGTTTTGGTATATGTCTGTGCCTTAGGGCATCTATAAATTGCCCCTGTCCGTAAGGGCCACAGGTGACAAGCCACAGGTTAATTTGCAGTTTCCCATCCATTGGTCCAAATTGTATTTAAATAGGCTTAGGGAAGAGCTCTGTTTCACATATATGGGGAGTCTCTTCCAGGGAACAGGTAATCTCCTCGACACATACCTCTCCCTTCAACATGTTTTAAGTCACAGATGAAGTTTAGATACTTAGTTTTGTTTTGTGAATGTGTAGCATATCCACGAGGGCTTGATCAGAGAATGGCTTGTAGATTAGGCATAGATCACCTCCTCAGAAGTCTGTAGGAGACAGAGTACAGGGACAGGGCTTTGAGGTGGTCTGTATAGGACATATTGTTTATACCATGTATTCTTTTAGTGAAGAACTTGTGGGGCTGCTCCAGCTGTTGCAAATGCCTGGTCAGGAGTATTCTGAAGGGTGCATTGTACTCAATTATTGGTCTAATGAGGGCTGAGTATTATGGAACTATGATCTCCTTAGACCTGGATGATATGCCCTTACCTAGTTGCACCACATAGAAGGATTTTGTCACTACCATGGACACATGGTGATCAAAGTTCAGGCTACTGATAACCTGAGTTCCTAAGTCTGTTACTACTGAGACTGCTCTTAGCGGAGTGTTATCAGTGGTGGAATTTGCATGGGTAGTTGTCTTCCCAAAGGGTATAATTTTGCATTTTTTTGCATTGAGTTTTCGGCCATGGTTCTGACACCAGTTATTTGTCTGTGTCAGTCCATCCTGGAGGATATCGCCATCTTTGGGGTATTCACTGTTTGCACCCAGTCATCAGTAAATTTGTTCAAGCAAAGGTACATTTGTCCTGACTTCAGAGAAGTACGTACCAAGCCTTATGGGACACCACTAGTAACAAGCCTCTTGGTGGTGGTGGATCCCTCCCACCCTAAATTCATGTGTCCTACCTTTGAGCCATTTAGCTATCCATTGGGTTGCATAGGCATTTATGCCTAAATATGAGAGTTTGTTTATAATACCTGAGTGAAGTATTGTGTCAGATGCCTTTGCGAGGTCATGGTAGGCAGTATGTACCATTTTGCCCTCATCCATGGCTGTAGTGATCTTCTCAAAGAATTCCACCAAGTTTAGTAGGTATGACCTGCCTTGATGAAACCAAACTGGGATGGGTCCAGAATTTGAAGTTTTCCTACATCTTTGCTTATCAGGTCCACACTAATTCCACAAACCTTGCACATAAGACTAGTCAGTTTTCAATCAAAGCATGTTTGTCAGCCATCTGGGGTTATTTGCTTTTAGATCCACTTCTTGTTGCATGTCTTGAGCTCAGTTTTTGAAAGGCATCCTGAACATTAGGCTACCGAGAAGAGCTGTTCCTCTACATTGGAACCTAGATTATGTCTTGCAAAAGAGTAAGCTTTCTGCATTTAACCATGGTTCCTCTAGATCTCTTAAATTATGTACTTGGAAGACTGTTACTTTTAGATCTGATTTCAACCAACAGGATTTCAGAACTGCAAGCGCTTATGGCTTCCTCACCCTTCCTCATTTTTCATAAGGACAGGGTAACCCTTAGGACTAGATCTTCCTTCATGACTATTAACAAACTTTCTTTGAACCAGTCCATTGACCTACTTTTTTCCTTCTCAGAATAAAGGAGACTCTTGTACTCTCTGGATGTCCATAGACAACTTGGGTTTTACCATGACAAAACCAGACATCAGAAATCTGACCAACTCTTTGTTTTCTTTCAGGACAAAAAGCTAGGTCATCCAGTATTCAAACAACCAATCTCTGGATGGATTTCTTCTGCCATTTCTTTTTGTTACCCCTTTCATGACAAACAGCAACCAGGTCTTATTAAAGCATATTCTACTAGAGTTTTTTTCAAAGATCTGTATTCTGAGTCCATTTTGGGTGAAGCAACTTAGTTTTATTTCCACATTTTTATCAAGCTTATTATAAGATTGATGTTTTTGCAGAGCTCAAGTTGGTTTTGCTAGTGCCATCCTTCAAGGAATGTTGGAACCCAGCTCATATTTTCTATCCACCTCCCTCTCTACTCAGTTGGCTTTAGGAATCTTCCCATCAGTCAGTAATACTGCAGCAGTGAATCAAGGAAGGACATGGTAAGATGTTCTTCGTGTTTCACTGTTGCAGTCATCACATTTGGGTTATCTGCTTGCAGTAGCCCTCAGTCGGCCTGATTATCAAAGTCTTGGGTCCTGCGTTGGTTGCTGTCTCATCTTCCATGACGTCAGGTAGTCAGGGGTATGAAGCATGCAGCCGACGCCATTACATCAGTCTTTCTTGCCATGCGGTGCCCGAAGCAGAAGCAGTTCGCAAGTGCCGGTCAGCCGACTCCTAAAATTTTCGTTTTCGAGCTACAGAACCGAAGTCTTTAACTAAGCTAAGTACCCTGTTGGGGAAACTTTTTCTTGCTCTAAACTGATGTCAGTAAAAGTTAATTGTATTTCTTGTGGAAAGCAAATACCTCATAAAGATTTTCATTCGTACTGCATTCCTTGCTTAGGTCCTGACCACGACGTACCTCGCTGTCGGTTTTGTGCCTTATTTAAACAACAGACTATTCGTCATCAGTTTATTTATGCTTCTAAATATTTTGGTACTCAGTTCAATTATCCAGATATGGCTTCGGTAAGCCACCCGACTACCGACATTCTGAAAAAACGCAAAGATAAAGACAGAGACAGACTGCATAGGTCCAAAGCTGCCGACGATGCTTCTCCTAAGCTAGTCACCAGTTTGCTGGTACTCAGTGAGGCACTTTCGCAGCCCCTGATACCTGCCACTTCAGATTCACAGGCCTCTACTGAGACTCATTCAGAGTCCGGTATGCTGCGAGATGCTTCAACTGTGGAGCCAGCGTTTGTCTCTACCTTGGATGGTTCCGGAGCCGCAGTGCATGCACCGGCTTCTGAGGGTGTGTTCAGGCCTACTGACTTGCATATTAAACTGATGCCTTCTTCTAGGTCTAAAACTCAATCCATGCCTAGAAAACCGATGCCCAGACTGCATAGTGAGGCCTCTATGCCTAAAAAAACAAATGATAAGAATGGTTGAAGACCTTATTACTCTAATCAGGGGAAGCCACCCTTCCACCACTAAGAGACCTAGGACTGAGTTTACTTATGATTCTTCTGATCAGGACTCTGAAATTTCTGTTTTCTCTGATGACCAGGATTTACCCTTATCTACCTATGAGGATTCCGATGCAGAGGACTCTATTCCCTCTGCTTCCCCTCCAGAGGATTTCTGTTTTGGTGAAAACTTGCCTATTCTTAGGGAGCATTTTCACTGGGAAAGTCATGATTACTCTGACTCTAAAAAGAGGCTTAGGGATTTCTTACTCCTGCCGCAACGCAGGCCTTTAGCTATCCCCCCTGTACTAGACATTGTTGATGATGCCTTTTCGGAATCTAGCTTGGCCCCTGACTCTTTACCTCCTGCTCCCAGAAGGCTTGATAGATATTACAGGGTTCCTGACTCTCACAAGTTCATCTTTAAAAATCCTACTGCGGATCCTGAGACCATTTCACAGGGACCCAAGGGCATTAAGGCTACTTCTGCCAAAAATCCTACCCCCTCTGATAAAGATTCCAGGGTGCTGGATAGACGGGGTAAGAAGGTATACACTTCTGCAACCTTGGTCATTAGGGCTTTAAACTGCCAGTTTCATATGTTAAAGTATCAGCAGCATATTATTGGATTGCTTAAACAGAAAATGATGTTGATTCCTGACTCTGCTGAAAATAAAGATTTACAGGATTTAATGCATTCTGCTGAACAAGTTGGAAAGCATACATGCAATGTGGTTTTGATTCACTAGAGGCATCTTGCAGGGCTGCTGTCACTGAGTCTGTACTTAGAAGGCATGCTTGGCTTAAGGAGCAATCTTTGCCAGATCATGTAAAAGCTAAATTGCTGGATGCTCCCTTAAACCAAGACCACCTGTTTGGCAACAAAGCAGAAGTACTTAAAAAGATGGAGGAAAAAGTTAAATTTATGCAAACTGTTAAAGATTTTCTGCAAGTACAGCCTCCCAGATTTAGTAGGCATTGGCCCTCTAAAAATTGGTCCTTTCCTGCCTCTTCCAGGCCTTCTCAGTCCAAACGCAGAACCAGCAGAACACCCAGGCTTCAGTCCCAAGGTACTCACAGGACTAAGCAGAGGGGGGCTCCCACTTCCAAAGCTGGGAGTGGTAAGACTCCTCCCTATAGTAAACTGTCTCAATGACTTAACTTTAAATCTTCCAAGCCCTGCACAACCGACTTTAGGGGGAAAGATTGCCCTGCAGGCAAAAAATTGGGAACTCATTACCTAGGACAAATGGATTTTAAATATAGTTTCCCAAGGATATAGATTCCACTTTCACTCCTTACCAACCCCAAACGGTTGGCCAGATCTACCCCAAAATCAGTGGGCAGAGGCTCAAAAGCAAATTCTCTCTCTCTCTTAAGCATCAGGGCTATTCATCCTGTCCCAGAAGAAGAAAGGGGACAAGGTTTCTACTCAAGACTTTTCATGGTGCCCAGAAAAGACAACTCCTGGCATCCTGTCCTGGACCTCTCTATCCTAAACATTTATTTGGTGATCCCAAAATTCAAGATGCTAACTCTTCACCAGCTGCTTCCTATGCTGGGCAAGGATGCCTGGTTGGCAACACTGGATTTAAAGGAAGCCTACCTGCACATCCCAATAAGGGAATCTTGCAGAAGATACCTGTGCTTCAAAGCAGGCTACATGCACTATCAGTTCTCTGCACTGCCCTTTGGCTTATCTACTGCGCCCAGGGTATTCACAAAGTGCCTAGCTCCAGTCATTGCATTTTGTAGACAAATAAATATCCAAATATATCCATACCTGGATGATTGTCTAATTTAGGCAGAAAGCCAGGACATACTATTGAATCATCTGGCGTTTGTACAAAAATTGCTAACTTCTCTGGGGTACACCATAAACGAAAATAAATCACATCTGGTACCATTCCAACAAATTGTATTCCTGGAAGCAAGCTTGAACACAACTTCCCAGATGGCTTTCCTCACACCAAAGAAACAAGTTCATTTGACAGTCTACTTCAAACTACTGGCCACAAAGACACAGCTATCTGCAAGGAAAATACTGCAAGCCCTGGGGTTCATGGCCTCCTGCATTGTTCTGATTCCATATGTAAGACTGCATATGAGGAAACTACAGTGGTATCTAAAAAGCCTATGGTATCAACATTCTCAGGAGCTAGATGCAATGATTCCTATTATACCTTGTCTACAGATAGAGTTCCTTTGGTGGACAGAGGCCTGCCACCAAAACAAGGGACTGCCATTCACTCTACCCCCTGCCACCCAAACCCTAACAACAGATGCATCAGACTATGCATGGGGGGCTCACTTGACAGGGAAGTGCATTCATGGCAAATGGAACCCCAATCAAATGCACTTGCATATCAATCAAAAAGAAATGTTAGCTGTACAGAATGCTCTGACAGCCTTCAAGGATCACGTTCTTCCAGGGCAACTAATGGTAAAGATGGACAACACCACTGTTATGTGGTACATAAACAAGCAGGGGGGAACCCACACATACCCTCTTTGCAGACTAGCCATAGCTCTGTGGAACGCAGCCATGAGCTACCAAGTACACCTACAGGTTCAATTCCTGCCAGGAAAGTTAAATACACTGGCAGACGAACTAAGCAGAAATCTCATGGACCCACATGAGTGGAAACTGGAACCAAAGATATTCAACATGTTGAGAAACAAATGGGGGAGCCCAGATATAGACCTGTTTGCCTCCCCCCAGAACTACCAATTGGAAAAATTTTGCACAAGGACTCACCACAAACAAGCTTGGAAAGTGGATTCCCTTTCCTTCACCTGGAAGGACCTATCAGTTTATGCCTTTCCCCCTCTGCCTCTCCTCTCCAAGGTACTAATAAGATCAAACAGGACAAACCAAGGACAATACTGATTGCACCAGATTAGCCATGCCAACACTGGTATCCCCTTCTGCGCAGTGTGTCACTGCTGACTCAATGGCACTTGCCTCAGACCCCTGCCCTGCTATCCCAGCAGGATGGCCAGATTCTGCACCCACAGCTTCATACCCTGAACTTGGCAGCCTGGCTAATTTCCTGATCTCTCCATTACCATCCCTCAGTAAGCAAGTGTTGGATGTCATTCTGGAGGCAAGGAGGCCTAGTACTAGAAAATCCTATGCTGAAAAATGGGAAAGATTCTGTTGCTGGAACCAAACTCAGGGAATGGGCATGGAAACACCCAATTTACCTCAGATTCTTCAATACTTAACTGAGATGCTTCACAAGGGCCTTTCCTTTTCCTCTATTAAAATTCATGCCTCAGCCATTTCAGCTCATTACAACAAAGAACCACCCCTCTTCTCTCACCCACTGCTGAGGCAGTTCCTCAGAGGGACCAAAAACATAAGACCACCCAGGAGTGCCCCTTCTCCAGCCTGGGACCATAACTTTATATTGGAAAAACTCACTCTACCTTCTTTTGAGCCAGCTGCAAATGCAAAGTTGAAATTCTTTTCTTGGAAAACAGCCTTCCTTTTAAACATCACTTCAGCAAGAAGGGTGTCTGAATTACAGGCCCTCATGGCAGTGGAGCCTTTCATCATTTTTCATGCGGACAGGGTGTCCCTCAGGACCAACCCCTCCTTCATGCCCAAGGTGGTATCCACTGTGGCCCTTAATCAGTCCATTCATTTGCCATCCTTCTTTTTCTAATCCACAGAACAAAGGGGAAAGAATACTGCACTCCTTAGATGTGCACAGACAACTTAGATTTTATTTGGATAGGACTAAACCTCTCAGGAAATCTGAACAGCTGCTGGTTGCATTTGCTGCAGGGGCAGAGGGGAAGGCCATTTCAAAGCAAACCATTTCTAAATGGATAGGCCATTGCATTAATTTCTGCTATAAGCACCATGGAAACCCTACCCCACAGGGGATTAGACCACATTCAACCAGGGCTGCATCTACCTCTACAGCCTTTCTCAGAGGTGTCCCTACCAGGGACATCTTAGAAGCTGCTACCTGGAGTTCTGTACATACCTTTACCAAGCATTACCATTTGCCAATTTTCTCTAAATCCAGAGCTGGCTTTGCCATTGCAGTCTTGCAGGGCCTTATAGCTGGTCCTAATGGTATCTGATTTCCTCCTCCCATACTTAGCTTTGGGAATCTACCCAAATGTGATGACTGCAACAGTGAAACACGAGGAACATAGTACAGTTGTGTACACTTACCATAAATGTAGTTGTTCGAGTGCATTCACTGTTGCAGTCCTAGTTACCCTCCCTCCAGCCCCCTGACTTCTATTGACCTCTATGCTTGCTTACTATGTTTAAAGCTTTTTGGTGTATTTTCGTTTTTGTTGGAGGTGTAACCTTGTGTATATAATTGCTTCCCATTATGGGGGCACCTGACATCTGGGGCAAGAAAAACTGATGTAATGGCATTGGCTGCATGCTTTATACCCCTGACTACCTGACGTCATGGAAGATGAGACAGCAACCGACGTAGGACTCAAGACTTTAATCAGGCAGTCTGAGGGCTACTGCAAGCAGATAACCCAAATGTGATGACTGCAACAGTGAATACACTCGAACATCTACATTTATGGTAAGTGTACACCACTGTACTTTGTGAAAGAGCTTACCACAACAGCAGATGTCCATCTGACCAGTGCTGCAGTAGTGCATTCCAACCTCCTTCCCTTTTACTGTTTCCTTATCATATCCCCTGGCTGAGGTGGGGGGGTCTTCCCTCCACCCCCTTCCTGTTGGCAGATATATAACTTCTGTGTTTGTAAATTGTTTACTCCTTTTTCTTCCTCATTTTCCATTTATGTGGTCTGAAGTAAGAAGGTTCTGAGGTAATTCCAAGCCATACAACCATTATGTACCTCCTGTGTCTCGAGGTTAGGTCATAATTCAGCTGTACAGAGTTAGAGGAGGGTGCCCAGGCTTTTGGTATGCTGGCTGGATATGCAGCTATCCCTATCAGGATATCCCATTAGTCAGTAATGCTGGGATAGGGATCCGACATCTACTGTTATGGTAAGTTCTTACACAAATGTACTTTTCACAGGATAACTTCCAAGAGTAGTAAAACTGAGTGATCTCCTCTTAATACTATGGTTTCTGAACCTTTGGGCTGACCTACTCTTTTTTCATCCATTTGGGTATATTACTGAAGTCACATATCCTAAATCTATTGCAAGAAACCGGCATGACTGCAGCTTATTCTTTCTCATCAGATTCTCAGTTGCACTCTGTCTCATTGTATTATAGGTCCATGTCTGTGAGCATCTTTATCTGTCTAGTGAAAATTACTTCTTTTGTTACGTTAAGGCTAAAATCTGATTTCAAAATAAAGTGTTCCATATTGTGCTTGTCTTTAACTTTCCCTATCAGTTTGCTGCTGTCTGGAAGCATTCAGCACAACAAGGATCTAGCAGCTAAAGGAAATCAATTTGCTAAACTTCATGTGGTCTGAAAAAATGCAGGTCTAAAAGCAGCTCACATAAATGCACATAGCAAACAGAAAAACTTGCATCATTCACAGCTGGAAAGACCTGGCTGCAGCTGCCAGATGCAGGCTATATTTATTTATGTTATTGTATTTTATTTTACATTTGTTTACAAGGAAAGTCTGACTGGACACATGTCCATTTTCACCAGAGGCCAGGGGAGTAAAGCTCCAGGTTACAGACATATCAGAGTTAACAAACATTTCAATGTTACAGCTTTCCTGTGAGTACATAGTGATTAAGTTACTAAGTTTATACAGTTATAGACATATAGTGACAATGATTACATGAATAACAAGTCAACAAATTAGTAGAAACATAATTGCTTGAGAATACCAGTTAAGTAAAGATGTAATATACAGTACACGATACTAAGAAGTTAGTTTAATGCCATTAATGATAAATTCATTGTGAATTTTAATATTCTTATAAGATGAATTGTAGTGAATTGAGGGAGGTGCTTACCCAGGAGAGTCACAAGAGCATAACCAAGTGGTCATAAATTGTGACTTAAGGAGTTTTTTAAATTGTATATTGGAGCAGTTGGAGGTCAGTGGGGTTGGTAGCTTATTCCATATTTTAGAGATAGTATTGCAGAAGAGAGGCTTCCTAGCATCATTATTGGTTTTGGTAGAATTTAGAAGGTTTTGATTACTGGACCGTATGGTTCTAGTAGTGGTGTATGGTTGAATTAGATTTTGAAGAGGTGGGATTTTCACAGGGTGATAGAATACTTTGTGTGCAAAGGTTAGTTGATTAAATTGTAGCAACTGAGGAAGTTCAAGCCAGTTTAGCTGTTTGAGAGATGTACAATGATGAGTCCTATATGGGGCCTCTGTTGCAAACCTGACTGTTTTATTGTAGCAAGATTCTAGTTTGTTTAAGTCTGTCTTGCGGAGATTGGTTAGAACTGGGGCGACATAGAGAAGGGTAAATAAGAGGTGTGTCTGAGCTATTGTGGTTTTTGTGTGTTTTGTGAGAAATTGCTTGTTCCAATACAGGAGACATAGTTTCTTGTGGAGCTTCTTGATAGTTTGTGCTATGTGAATATTGAATTTCAGGTTACTGATGATTTCAACTCCGGGTAGTTTACTGTGGGTTGTTGGGGTGATTATTGTTTTATTTGTAGACAAGATGTTAAAAGAGTGGTATGGTGGGGAAATCTTCATGGGCTGAAGAGAATTAGCTTTGTTTTGTTGGGGTTAAGAATGAGTTGGGAGTTTGTGAGCCATGTTTCAACAGATAGAAAGGAGTCTTGGGTTAAGGTGTGGAGGTCTTTTAGTGTTGGAGCTGCACATATTAGGGTGGATTCATCAGCATATTGTACTACTGAGGCATTTGGTGTGGATGTAGGGAGCTAGTTAGTGAAAAGAGAGAATAGTAATGGCCCAAGGATGGAGCCTTGAGGAACCCCCAAGGCAACTGGAAGAAGAGGATAAAGTTGGTGTTGCCATTGGACTGCCTGCTGATGTCCTGATAGGTAGCTTTGGAACCATGTGATAGTGGAGGAACTAAGGTTTAGACTGGTGAGAATATTGATAAGTTTATTATGGTTAACCATACCAAAGGCTTTGGATAAGTCCAAAAATATGGTAGAGACACATTATCCACTATTTCTATAGTGGTTAACTGTGTTAGTAAAGGACATTAGAGCTGTGGTGGTGGTGCTGTGGAAGGGTCTAAAACTATGTTGGGTGTTGGTTAGAAGTTTGCTTTTGAGTAGGTAGTCCATTAGTTGGGTATGGACAACTCTAAGATTTTAGATAAGGGGGGGTAGGATGGCAATTGGGTGGTAATTATTGAGTTTGGTGGAGTTACCTCCCTTGTGTAGTGGTAGAATGTGGGAGGTTTTCCAAATAACAGGGACCTTGTTTTTGAGATTGATGTATTTATGAGTTTGGCTACAGGATAGGCTATTGTTTCAGCTGGTATCTGTAGGAATTCTGTGGGTAAGCAGTCAATGGCCAGGGTGGTTGGTTTTAGTTTTTAAGTTTTGTAATAGATTTGAGAGGTACTGGATGTAGATTAAAGTGGGATATGTTATTTTGGGAGTTGGTGCTATGTTGGGTTGTGGATTGGTTGGAACAGCTATACTTTCTATCTAGAGTGACACCCTGTCTCATAGTTTCATTTCTCCTAAGAATTTTGGATTTCTAATACCATGACAGGAATGGACCCCATTCCTAAGTGAAAGTATAATTAAAGCTCATGAATTTAGTATTGTTTCAGTCTTTGATGTTAGCCAAAAGTGCTCTTCGCAACACCTGCAATGTGCCCAGAGATGATACCTTCTGCGGTTCATATGGAATTACATGTATTGGTAGCATATCTAAATAAGAATGTAACTTCTTTTTTATAAGACCCACTGCTCCTACTTCTGTTGAAACTGTCTAGGTATCCTTGCACATAGTCCTCATTACTGCCTGCAAATACTGGTATTTTATGACTTTGTGTCTCTTTGTACGCAAGACACTATAATCACTGGGTGTAGCAATTTCAATGATCAGTGCTACTTTTGTCTTTTCCTGGACTATTATATCTGTTTTTCACACATCTGTTTTTTGAACTGTTGGTAATGGGTGATCCCATGTGATATAAACTTCGTTATTCTCTGTAATGTTTTGTGGCTTATGTTTTCCAATGCTTCTTAGTTACTTCACTATTGTAATGTTTGCACAATCCCCAGTGCAACAATCTTGTCAAATTATTATGCCTTTCTGTATACAGGTCTTTTTTTAATTTCTTCAAGTCTTTTGGATTTATAATACCTTGACAGGAATGGACCCCATTCCTAAGTCAAAACATGACTAAAGTTCACAAAATTTGTATTGTTTCAGTCTTTGATGTTAGCCAGAAGTGGTCTTCGCAGCACCTGCAATGTGCCCAGTATTGAATCCTCCTGCAGTTAATACCAAGTTACATGTATCAGTAATATCCAAGTACGATTGTAAATTCTTTTTTTATAAGACTCGTTGCTCCTACTACTACTGGAACTGTCTGGGTATTCTTCTTCCACATTGCCCTCGTTTCTGCCTGTAAATCCTGGTATTTTATGACTTTGTGTCTCTGTGTACGTAAGACATTGTAGTCACTGGGTGTAGCAATTTCAGTTATCAATGCTACTTTTGTGTTTTTCTGGACTACTGTCTGTTTTTTTTTTTTTTTTTTTTTGGCATCTATTTTTTTGAACTGTTGGTAATGGGTGATTCCATGTGACGTAAACTTCATTATGTTCTCTAATGCTTTGTGGCTGATGTTTCCAATGATTATCGACTACTTCAGTATATGATTTTTGCACAATTCCCAGTGCAACAGTCTTGCCAGATTATTATGCCTTTCAGTATATCCTGCAACAAGATGTGTGACTGTTTCCATTTCTGTTTTACAAAACCTGCATTATCTGTTTCTCCCACGTGTTCGATGGACTTTGTGAACTAATGTGTACATAGTCCAGTGTCCTGGGCTGCCAATATTAACCTTTTGTCTTTTGGTTTAAATTCACCTCTCCTTAACCATTCCTGGGCTCGGTCCTGAATGACATGAGATTGTTCCAAGAGCTTCCTGTACTTGCAACTATATTTATGCATTTTCCACATTTCTTGCCTTCTCATCTGATCCTTCACCTTACATTCTTCTTTTGTTTTTAGGCACATTCAGTTGCTGCCTGATTTTTATTTACTTCTAGTTTGATTTCCATTCCCACTTAATAATGATATGCTTCTGCTAAACTAAGCAGGGGAGTAATCTTGGACTTTTTCTCCTCATGTTTTAAAACTTTCACTACATTTGGATCTTGAGAGGTCAGCAGATATGTATGCATTCATGTGATTGCAGATCTGTACATGTAATCAATTTCGAGGAGGCCCATACCTCTTTCAGAATGGGGAATGTATAGTTTTGGTATACACTGATATTTATAAATCATTTGGTAAGCATGACGCATTTTTCTTTTTCTGTCCAACTGATCCAGTACCTTTTGAGGCCAGTCAGTCATTCCAGAACTGTAAGTTTGGACAGGAAGAGCAATTTGCTTTATAGCCTGGACTTTGTTCATTGACATCAAAGCTGTTTTTAATATTAATTTTACCACGAACCAAAAAAGTGTAAAAGCACTTCAAAAAAACTGCAAATCCAAGAAAACAAGTGCCAGGGAACGTTGATACACGGTTCAGATAGTTTATTCCACAGAAGTTAAAATCACAAAGAGTGTTCAGACCAGCAGTGTACTGTGTTAACGCTCTTAACATCAACACTTCAAATATGCGTTTTCGTCCTTACACATAGGACTTCATCAGACAATATGCTTCAGTTAAAACACCTTTAAATAGTGAATGAATTGAATATAATTAAATTAATTATCCACAGAACTTTCTCTATTAGTTCAAACAAACCAATCATTGTACATAATTCATGAATATTAATGCATATCATGTTAAAGTGCAGCAGTGCTTCATATTTTAAAAATATGTTTTAAAATATACCATTGTTATCTATTCCTTATTAAAAACTGACATAAATTTAATATTTCAAATAGTTATATACAATTTTCAAATATTAAATAAATATATATGCAATAAATAAATACTTAATTAAAATACATTCAATCTTTAAAATTTCCTATGTTATACTTGGGAACTGGCTTTGTGTGTGTGGTGAATAGTTCCATCTAGTGTCCATATCCAGAATTACACTACAATTTATTAGCTCTTATTTTAAGTAAAGGAGAAATTGTTAGAAAGTCATTAATCCCTGGTTTGGTGTTGGAATCTAGGTTGACCTGCCACCACAGCTCCCTACTTTCCAAAATTTCCTCCCATAGGCCACCCCTAATATCTGGCTTAATTTGATCCAGCACATAAAATTCAAACTTGTATTCAGAACATGTGATGGTATGTTTATATAGTGCATTAGTGTTTTTAGCTTTCAGAATGTCATAGTTGTGTTCATATATTCTCCGTTTTAAACACCTTTCCGTTTTACCCACGTAAAACGACTGACATTTCTGACAAATAGCAATATAAACGACCCCTTTGCTCTCACAATTATAATAGTTCCTACTTTTTAACCATCTCTTTCTGCTTTCTATATATATTTCCTCCTTATTCATAATATATGGGCATTGTTGGCATCTGCCACATTTATATGTCCCAATCCCCCCTTTATTTCCTTTACCTATTGTCCCACTACTCCTTTCTATTATCTTACCTAGATTTGATGAATTTTTATAAACTATTTTTGGTTCCATTCTAGATATTTCCTCTATATCAGTTAAGGAGCTGAACTTGCTCCATTCCTTCTTAAAAATCTCTCTTAATTTAAAGTTAGGATTTTTATATTCTACTACCAAACTTCTCCTGTAGGTATCTTGTTCATTTTTCTTTTTCCTACTTTCAGCAGGGATTTTACCCATTTCAGGATTATTATCATTTCCCTTACCTAATATTGGTTTAGATCTGTCCGACCTTCCACCCTCTACTTCTTTGCTTAACTTCTCTACAAAGTCACTAGGGTATCCACGTTCTATAAACATATTGGTTAGGGTCCTACATTCATCTTTGAAATCCAAATCATTTGATGTCATTCTTGAACCCCTTACAAATTGTCCTTTGACAATATTTCTCTTGCTGTGTAAGGGGTGGGCGCTGTCATAATGTAAAAATGAATTCACATATGTATCCTTTCTGTATACCTTACTCTCAAATTTACCTGCCCTTTTATATATTTCTATATCCAAATATTTCAATGAGTCAGTACTAATAGTGTATGTGAACTTCAGGAACTTAGTAGTTTGGTTAATATATTCCATAAACTCTAGAAATCTTGATTGGCTACCTATCCAAAAAATGACAATATCGTCCAAAAATCTATGGTATATTGTCCAAGATTCCTTGAACCTGCAATTAGTGATGTACTGCTCTTCCCATTTGGACAAGACGATATTAGCATATGTGGGGGCACAAGCCGCCCCCATAGATACTCCCGTCTTCTGCTGGTAATATTCACCATCAAACATAATGAAATTATATTTTAAAACTGTATCCATGAGTATCACACTTGCTATCTTATCATCCAAACTCAGATTTTCATCATTGAACACAGTCTCCTCAAACTTATCCATCCCCTCAGAAAGTGGTATACATCCAAACAAGTCAATGACGTCTATGGTAATGAACAAAATGTCATCCCTGTACATATCCTGGTTTAATTCCCCCAAAAAATCCCAGGAGTCTTTAAGAATCGATTTGTTATTGACCCAAATGTGCTTAGTTTTAAAATCCACAAATTTTGCAAGGGGAACTGTTTTGGAACCCTCAGCTGAAACTATGGGTCTGAGGGGTGGATTTGCCATATTCTTGTGGATTTTTGGTATCCCGAATATGGTAGCTACTTTAGGTTTCTTGACTTCCAAGTATTTAAAAGTTTTTTCATCTATTATGTTCTCTGTCACGAGGTCTTGTAAAATTGAGTCAATTTTGTGATAGGCAACATTAATTTCATTTAAGGATGCCACAGTGTACTTGTTGTCATCTCTCAAAATAGAATTCATCTTTCCTTCATATAGAATTCTATCCATTATGACTATCCCCCACCCTTGTCTGGTTTCATAACTCTCAATGAGGAATTACTACTTAATTCTCGTAAAGTCTCATTCTCTTTTTTACTCAGATTATGATGGACCCACCCTTTATTATGTTTATTTCTAACTGAGTCGATCATTATGTTTTCAAAATTCCTTAGTTGGGGTATTAGAGGGGGATTGTAGATTGACTTTCTCTTTAAGGTGTTTTCCCCCATCATATCCCTTTTAAAACCAACCCTAGAGGCCATAATTTCCAAATTAATTTTCCTCATGAACAGCTTGACATCCAAAATTGTCCGTGTGGAATCACCTCTACTGTTGGGTATATATTTCAATCCTTTACTGAGTAGTGAAAAGTGGTTAGGATTCAGTGTCAAACAGCTAAAATTGTAAATAGTAAAATTCTGATAGGTATGTTTCACTTTGTCATTCACAATATTGTCTGTATTAGAATCATTTTGGTCTGGAATAGGAGTATCTACAAATATCTCCCCTTCCCTCATATTTCCCCATATTTTTAAAATATGAAGCACTGCTGCACTTTAACATGATAGGCATTAATATTCATGAATTATGTACAATGATTGGTTTGTTTGAACTAATAGAGAAAGTTCTGTGGATAATTAATTTAATTATATTCAATTCATTCACTATTTAAAGGTGTTTTAACTGAAGCATATTGTCTGATGAAGTCCTATGTGTAAGGATGAAAACGCATATTTGAAGTGTTGATGTTAAGAGCGTTAACACAGCACACTGCTGGTCTGAACACTCTTTGTGATTTTAACTTCTGTGGAATAAACTATCTGAACCGTGTATCAACGTTCCCTGGCACTTGTTTTCTTGGATTTGTAATATTAATTTTAGTTTTTGAAAATATTTGATTTACATTTATTCATGTTTTATTATTGATCCTTCTTCAGTTCCCCAATATATATATATTCCTTCCTACTCATGTTTTTGCATATCACATTCCTGTCCCAGACTGATATTTTCTTGGTGCTGCAGCTTTCCTGCTTTAAAGGTTGCATCTGATGTTGTTACTCTTCTTTCCATTCATCACTGATGGGGTTTGGTTCCGAGCCCTCAGAACCAATTCGGTCTAATACCAAGCTTGCGCCAGCCAAAAAAACTCTCGAGCTAAGCTATTACCCATAGTGCCCTTCTGCCTGTTACCTCAGATCTTGTTTGCCGCTTAGCTGTAAAGCCGTGTTCAAGTCAAGCTCTCAGCTAAGTGGAAAACTTTTGATATCTTTTCTGGATATTTTGTCTATTTCTTATTCCTTGTTGGTAATTTTGATATTTCTTTAACTTTCTTTAACTTTGAAGCTGCCTATAGACCTTTTTACCTTTCTGTTTCTACCCTTTTGGTAGTTTTTAAGTACCACTGGTGGTACGGCCTTTCTCCCTGTCCTTGTGGTATTTCTTAAATACCATCACTGGTATTTCTTCTTCTTCCTTTTTCATCTAGCTCGTTGTGTGTTTTTTGATATATAGTTAGACATAGATATTGTAGAACTGTAGACATATTAGACTTATAGTAAAACCAGAACACTTTGCTTTAGTTTTTCTATCTGACTTGTGTTTCTTGTTCATGATGTCTGATAAAAAGGGCACGTCAGGGTTTAAACATTGTACCCCCTGTAAGGGTAAACTGCCTAACAGTGATTCCCATGATGACTGTGTTTATTGTTTGGGATGCCCCATCATTTGGTGCAACCCCCTTGTGTGATTTGTCAAAGTTTTAGTCAGTGCACCTTAAATGAGTGCAAAAACAAACTGATTCTGAAGGGCCTCCTAAAGTTGCCCTTTTCATAGGTTCATAGGTAGGTACTAGGCTATCTGCCCAAAGGCATTTATAAGCCTAGCCGGAATGTGTTGGCTTTCGCCACCCCCTTAGATTAGTTCCCTGTGCCTCTGTCCAGCACAGCCATTGAAGTGATCCCTGGGGTAAACCTTCTGTTTCCCATCCACTCATCAAGGTTTCTCTTGAAGAGGGTTAGTGAGGAGCTCTGCCTAATGTAGATTGTAATCTTGTTTCAGAGCATGGGAAGTCTCTGGGACAGGAATCTATCCCTCCAGCACGTCCTATTTATTGTTGTGGTGAGGTTTAGATCCCTGGAGCATGTGGCTCGAGGGGATATGGTTTTCTTTAGGTGGAGCATGTCCATCAATTCTGGGTTGGACATGGCCTTGTATGTCAGGCAGAGATCACCTCTGAGTAGGCGGTATGCAACCGAGTACAGCTGGAATTTCTTCAGTTGAGCTCATAGGGCATCTGTTTGAGGCCGGTGATCCTCTTGGTGAGGTACTTCTGTGGTTTTTCCAGTTGTTGCAGGTGTCTTGTAAGGTACATCCCAAATGGAGCATTGTACTCTATGATGGGTCTGATGAGTGATGCATAGAGGGGCCCAGTGACCTCTTTCGATCTGGATGCAAACCCTTTTGTGATTAGGTGGGCCACATAAAAGGATCTTCTAACCACTTTGGCAATGTGATTATCAAAGGAGAGGTTACTATCTACTTGGGTCCCCAGATCCCTTATTACGTTTTCCGTATTTAGGGTCTACCACCTATGTGGTAGTTTGTGTGTACTTTGTTTTTTCCAAAGGGGATGACTATGCAATTTTTGGCATTTAGCATGAGGCTGTGGTTTTGACACCAGGTATCTGTCTCAGTGAGACCCTTTTGGAGGATGTCTTTGTCAGCCAGAGAGTCAATTATAGCCCCTAGTTTGCAGTTGTCTGTGAACTTGGTCAGCCATAGTCCTCCTGTGCTTGCCTGTACCTCTGAGAAGTATATGCCGAACAGGAGGGGTCCTAGGACTGAGCCCTGGGGAATGCCACTTGTAACCGGTTTAGAGTCAGACCTAGCTCCCACAACTCTTACCATGTGGGTTCTGTCTGTGAGCCAGTTGGCAACCCATCTCGTGATGCAGGGGTTTATGTTCAGGCTGGTGAGCTTGTCTATAATACCTGAGTGGGGAATGGTGTCGAATGCCTTTGCAAGGTCTAGGTAGGCTGTGTGGACCACCTTTCCTTTGTCTATAGCCTTGGTAACTGTCTCAAAGAAGTCCACCAGGTTTAGGAGGCATGATCTGCCCTTAACACGGCCGAAATGGGTAGGGTCCAGTGTTTGGAGGTTTCCAATGTCTCTGTTAATGAGATCCATGATGATGGGCTCCATACCTTTGCAGACCAAGCTAGTCAGGCTTATAGGGCAATAGTTCCCGGGGTCATTTGTGGCTCCACCTTTGTGGAGTGGAATAACTGTTGCTGTGCGCCACTCTGTGGGCATGTAGCCTGTGGAGAGGCTGAGTTTAAACAGTGTGTTTAGGTGAGGGGTTAGTTCATCTTTGAGCTCGTGTAGGATGCAGCCTGGGACACCATCAGATCCCATTGATGCTGTGTTTTTGGCTTTGGAGCGGGCTGTTTTAACCTGAGTGTCTGTGACTTCAGGGGCACTACATTCTTCTGGTATAGTTATGGGCCCTTTTGGGGGTGAGGGGGGGGGGGAGTTTGCACTGAACCTGTCTGCCAGGATGTTGGCTATATCAGTCAGTTCATTGTATTTTGTGCCATTCTGCACTAACTCTGAGCAGATCTGAGAATTACCACTTAGATTCTTGACATAGCTAATGGATGCCTTGTGGTTATCTTTGGAGTCCATGGCAATTTTTCTTTTGAAGCTAGTCTTGAATGATTTTATTAGGGAATGTAGTTTCTGCTGATACTGATCAGGGATGTCTTCCCTTCTTGGGATTTTACTCTTTTCTGTACTAGTTTCCTCCTTCTATTGTATAGCTTGTTTATGGCAGGGGTCCACCAGACTGGTTTCCTTTTCTTGGAGGAGTGAGTCTTGGTTTTGTTTGGGATAGCACAATCCATGCATTCTTGTAGGTGCCCGTAGAGTGCATTAGTAAAGGATTTTGCAGCTTGGACAGCGTTATCCTTTAGCATGGGGGCTTTGAAACTTCCCACCTCGGTCTTAAGTAACGTGAAGTTTGCTTTTGAAAGTTTTTCACTGTGGTTTCTTTGACCAGGGGTGGTGGCGGAATGTGGATATCCAATTTATGGTCAGATCTAACCAGCGAGGGGTTGACCTCCGGTGTGGAACACCGGTCACCCATGTTGGTGATGACCAGGTTCAATATGTTGTCACCTCTGGTAGATGTGTTGACTAGCTGATCCAGGGTGTTTGAGTTTATAAATTCTAGGAAATGTTGGGCAAGGGAGTTTGGACTTTGGGCAAGGGAGTTTGGACTTGAGTAGTTCTCCCAGTTAATGTTTGGATAATTGAAATCACCCAATATCAGGGTGTTTGGTAGGACCTTTATGTTTCCCAGTGTTTCCAAGAATGCGGAGTGGGGGTCATGGGACATGGTGGGTGATCTGTAGCAAGCTTTTCAGAGGCCTTTTCTGCGATGGAGGTCTCATCCCCTCCAACCAAGGATAAGAAAAGGTCCCACTCTGTTCCCTCTTCACCATCGGGTGACCAGGGCAAACCTGTAAAGTCTAAGGAACCTAAATTGTCTTCGGAGCATAAGTCCGCCTCATCGGCACCGACCTTTTCCACTCCGACTATGATTGCTCCTATATCACCACCTGCTTTGGCTCCGATACTGCCTATGGCACTGACTACTGACTTTCCAAAGATTACTACAACTTCAGCACTCCTTCGATGCCTATCTCTGCGATTACACTTACTACGGAACCTTATGTGTTGGCTCCGAGTGCCCCTTTTGCACAGAGCCCTTTCACGGTTCCGTTAATGACAATTTTGACACCACTTCTTCCGGTCTTCAAACTTGAGACATCGGTGCTAGTAGATACCATACCACGGACCCGATACTCTCCATCAACAGATCCATTTCCAGGGCAAGTATACAGTCCGTTCCTAGAACGACCTGACTCCCCATCGGGAGTATCCACTAGCCCCACCAGGAGCCTTTCCGAGTTTGACATGGTGCTTCTTTGTCTTGTGGATCAGCTGTTGACAGCCAGGGGGATACCCACTCCATATAGGACCCATCCATCTGCAGGATTTGGGTTGGTTTCTCTATGGATTCCATCCAACTCTTCTCCTTTGACCATACTGGTTCCAAAGTCCTCAGCTCCGACATAATTTTCAGAACCCCCCCATCTCGACACCTGTAGCGGACCTCACTGGGGCTCTGGGACTGTCACTTTAGCCTTTGGTCTCCTCTGAACCGGGCCTTCCTCAACCCTGTGATTGGGCTGCAGGCTCTTCAGCTCACAGTACAGTTCCGAATGTGTCTACAGTTTCATCCACGGTGCCAGGAGTTCTGTCTGCACTGATCCTGCTTGAGGCTGCACCCTCGGGAGTGGGTTCGACATAGCTGGGTGTCACCCTGGTTCTGAGGTTGTCCTTCTCGGCTCTGGCTCCCATCCCTCTTCGGGCGGATTTCTTTTCTGAGCTATGGAGAGAGCACTTGCTTCTGGAAGCATTTCACCGACATTGGAACCCCAGACTTCTTTTCCCTGTGAGCTACAGCTGACACAAGCCACTGCCCCAGGACACCGAGCAGGAAAGTCGCAGGAGACCCTGGTACAGGGCGCCCCCTCTTCCGGGTCCTCCTCAGAAGCCCCTGCTGAGGAGCCCCCCAGAAGAGTTCATGCAAGAGGAAGCACATAGACTCTCCTAAAGAGTCTCTCACAGAGGATATGGATTTTGATGAGAGTGAAGGGTTCCCATGGTCATCCCCTGAGGATGTCTCCTTTGGAGATAGCCTTGAAATGTTGAAACAGAGGGGTGATTGGAAGCCCACTAACCCTTCTTCCAAGGAGTCTGTGTTTCTGCAGGCTTTCCGTGCCCGGCCATCTACCTCTTGGGTGACCCCGCCTGCAGATAAGCTGGTACAACTCGTGGTGCAGTGAGCCTACAAGAACCCTGATTCTGTTGAGTTGAGCCCTCGGAGACCTGACAAGATACTATCCCCCTGAGGCAAACCCACATTGGTCAAGAAGTTTAGCAGCTGATGCTGTGGTGGTGGCAGAGGCCATGAAAAAGGATCTCGCTGAAGAGAGAGTCATACTGTTCATCTGCCCTACAGAGAGTCCCGGGCTGTGGACAGACTGGGAAAGTGAGTTTTTGCTTCAGCAACTTTTGCCATACGGTCTCTGAATTACTTGGCACATTTTACGAGGCTCCAAAGTGACTTGGTTTCTAAGCTCTCTGGAACACTTGCAGGACAGGTGTCTGACAAGGTAAGGGACAAAGTTGCCTCGCAGCTTGCAACCCTGAAATTGATCTCCAATTCGTCCATGAGGGTGCCTCACATGCAACTGAAGGGGCGGCTAGAGCGGCAGGTTCAGGCATAGTTATGAGATGCCATGCCTGGATTGCGGCTCTGTGACTTCACAGACCCTTTCAAATTTTCCATCCTGAATGGTCCAATCGAAGCATCTTCCTTTTTTGGCCCCAAGTTGAAAGACACCCTGGACAGGTGTGAGCAGGATGGTAAGACCCTGTCTGCCGTAGGCCTATGTTATTTCAATCCTCAACGTTCCTTTTCCAGGAATCAGAGGAGCGAAAAAATGTGGCACAAAAAAATCTCAGGGTCCTTTCTGTGTCACACATTGCGATGATACCCCCAAGGGCAGAGAGAGTAACAATTCTGGAAGACTCCTCTACCGAGGCAGAGGGGGATGCGCGTAACCAGGGACCCAGGGATTCTTTCTCTGGGCAGCTTTACCAGCACTCCTGAAGAGCGGCCTGATTACTTTCCTCTGGAAGCAGTCAGGGGATGTTTCTCTCTGCACCATGCTGCCTGGCATTCAATAACTTCTGACCATTAGAAGATCATAACCAGAGGCTACACCATTCCCCTCATCACTTATCCAAAACTTCTGACAAAACTTCCCGATGTTCCACCCAGTCAAAGGGAAGAAGCAGCTGCAGAAATAAACAAGCTGTATCAAAAAAGAGTAATCCAGATAGTCCCACCAGACCAGTGCGGATCCGGATTCTACTCAAGATTCTTTTTGGTGCCAAAAAAGACAGGGGATTGGAGAGCAATTCTGGATCTCAGCAACTTGAACAAGTCCGTTGCCTAAATGAAATTCTAGATGGTCACGGTTCAGTCTATTCCCCTTTTCTAAGGGAAGGCAGTTGGATGTGCTCGATAGATCTCTGGGACATGTATTACCAGGAAGGCAATTGGATGTGCTCGAAAGATCTCTGGGATGTGTATTACCAAATCAAAATGGACAAACGCTCCAGGAGTCTACTTCACTTCCAGCTAGGAGTCAATCACTACCAATTTCATGCCCTGCCATTCAGACTCTCTACAGCCCCCAGAGTGCTCACAAAGTGCATGGCAGTGGTCACAGCTCAGTTGAGGCTGCAATGATTCTGGGTGTTTCTGTATTTGGACGATTGGCTCCTTACCACCCCTACCAAGCATCTTCTGGTAACAGCCTTGTAGTACACTCTTTCCCTGGTGAGATTTTTGGGGATAACAATAAACTGGGAGAAATCCAACCTTGCTCCAACTCAGAACATAGAATTCATTGGAGCAATCTTCGACACCCGTTCTTGTCTGGTGTCTCTCCCAGCTCACAGACTTAAGAGATTGAGGCTCCAGCTCCGGGTGATACTCTGTCAAAACAAAGCCTCAGCAAGGGAGGTTCTTCAGGTTTTAGGATACATAGCAGCTTCCATACCAATAGTGCCTCTTGTGAAACTGCATATGCGAATACTTCAGTGGCTTCTGTTATCTCAGTGGTTTCTGAATTACAACCCTATGCTTTCAAATTCAGATAACCAATTGTTGCAAAAAGGACCTTCTTTTGTGGATGAGGCCAGACACAGAACTTTGGAGCCATCCATTCCATTCCCCACAACTCAAGGCCATTGTGACCATGGATGCTTCCCTGATAGGGTGGGTGGGTGGGCTATTTCCAGGGAAAGACAGTCCAAGGCACATGGTCCATTTTGGAGGCCAACCTGCATATCAACGTTCTAGAACTGAGAGCGGTGCTGTTAGCGTTGCAAGCATTCTAATCTGTTCTTCCTTCTGGAGCGATCGCAGTTCAATCAGACAACGTGTCAGCAGTCTGGTATATCAACAAGCAAGGAGGAACCAAGTCCTATCCCCTGTGTTGAGAGACCATGAGAATTTGGCAGTGGGTGATAGCTTCCAACTGCTTTCCGATAGCAACGCATATCCCTGGGAACTCCAATGTGATCGTAGACAAGCTGAGCAGATGTATTCACCTGCCTCACGAGTGGTCCCTCAATCTCGATGTTGTGGCAAAAATTTTCAGCCATTGGGGCCAGCCTTGCTGCAACCTATTCGCCTCCCTGTCAAACAACAAATTCAGCAGCTATTTTGCCCTATTCCCCCTGCAGGGGAAGTCCCCAAGGGATGCTCTGATTCACGACTGGCCCACAGGACTGCTTTATGCCTATTCCCCCCATCCCTCTGATTCCCCAATTCATAAAGAAACCTATTCAGTTGAAATGCAAAGTGATCCTCATAGCTCCCTTTTGGCCTTGACAAGTTTGGTTCCTCTTTCTTCGGCCTCAACTATTATGTCGACCATGGATTCTGGACCCTTTTCCAGACCTGATTTCTCACCCCCAAGGTTTTAGTTACCCGAACCTATCCAGTCTCAAGCTGACAGCTTGGTTTCTTCACTTCCATTAATCGCCAGACAGCATAACATTCCCTCACCTGTATGTGACATTATCCTGGCCTCTCACAAACCATCCACCAGAAGACTATATCTAGACAAATGGAAGAGGTTCTCTATTTGGTCTAAGAAAAGGAGGCTAGACCCGTATGAAGCTCCAGTTACAGCAGTTTTACGATATCTGTCAAAATTCTTCGAAGATGGAACTGCAGCTTTTATCATACGAGTACATCTAGTGGCTATCTCTAACTTTCATGATGGGTTGGATAATTCTCCCCTCATCTCACTTTGGTTATACAAAACCTTTCCTAAAGGGATCTCCCACATCAGGCCTCCAATCAGACAACCTATTGAGCCATGGAACCTCATGTTAGTTCTTCAGTTCTTTTGAGCCTGCTGTGAAGTGTGACCTCAGATTTTTATCTTGGAAGCCCCTTTTCTTGGTTGCCATCACGTTAGTCAGACGAATTTCAGAGCTTCAGGCATTATGCGTTAAAAGGCCTTATTTAATCTTCCACAAGGACAGAGTATCACTCCGGACAAACTCATCTTTTCTCCCGAAAGTTATCTCAGATTTTTCCATCAATCAGGCCATTTGATTTGCCAGTATTTTTCCAAAAATTTAGTAATAAAGGGGGGAATACTGTCTACATTCTTTGGATTTACACAGACAACTGAGGTTTTATTTAGACAGAACCAAAGCAATACATAAAATTGACCAACTTTTCATTTCCTTTTCTGAACCTAGGATGGGAAATTCTGTCTCCAAGATCTCTTGGATGGATCAAAATGGCTAAGCTAGATGTAGCTAATAATACGCTACATCTATTCACTTGCAAAAAATCTATACCACAGAATGTTAAAGCCCACTCTACCAGATCTATGGCAACATCTGTAGCCTTCCATTCAAGAGCCTCTTTAGATGATATTTGTGCAGCAGCCACATGGGCTAACCCCCCACACTTTTATTAATCATTACAAATTGGATGTGGTCTCCAGAGGGAGAGCTGCCTTCAGCTCAATGGTGCTCAGGAACGTTCTTCCATAAGGGCCGCCCAAGGAACACAAGGTAGCTGATGATTCTGTCCCATCAGTGATGAATGCAAAGAAGATTAACAACATCAGATAAAGAAGTTATGTCTTACCATAACGTTCCATCTGTGTTGTTGATCTTTCATTCATCACTTCCCACCCTCCTTCCCCCTCCAGAGGTTCCTGGGGGATACTTTGGGTCCAAGTGGTGAGTTAGGGCATTTTGCGTAAAAATGGCCTCTGCTTTACTAGTACTAGATCAGCAAACTCGATTTGAGGTAACAGGGAGAAGGGCACTATGGGTAATAGCTTAGCTTGAGAGTTGTTTGGCTGGCGCGAGCTTGGTATTAGGCAAACTCGGTTCCGAGGGCTCGGAACTGAACCCCATCAGTGATGAATGAAAGAAGATCAGCAACACAGATGGAACATTATGGTAAGACATAACTTCTTTTTTTCCACATTTGCAAGACTAAATGACATCCTTTTATCAACTGAGAAAGTTCTGACCACTTGGAGTTGTGCTTTCAGTTGATGAAATATATAGTTTTAAATAACCCACAAGAAGAAGATGAAAGTCTTTACACTTTGTTGTTTTCTGGGAACCAATTTGTAGCCATGACCTAATCTGTTGAGTAGACAGATTAACAGGTTAAGGGCAAGACAAAAGAGCAGTGGTGACAAAGAGTCACCCTGAAATATCCCCCTCTGAATTTTTATTCCTGGAATTATAATTTGTCCTTTATCATGGCTTGCCACTTTTTCATGAGCGCTATTATGATCAGTGAAGGGTGTATCTTATACATTTGTAATCACTCTTTTCTCCATGAATGTGGGATGCCGTCAGATGCTTTTCTGTAGTTAATCTATGCCATACTTAGATTCTTCCCTCTTATTACAGTTCTTCATTATGACTTCAACAACAAGTGATCCTTTGTTCCATATGACTTTCTTTTGTTTTATTGCCATGATTGAGTTTTATTCTAAATGACTATAAACTCTATTGGCATTGGTTCCAGTGTATAGTTTATACATCGTCAGAAGGCAAGCTATTGGTCTGTAGTTTTTTGGATAGCTTGCATGTTCCCCTTAAGGAGGAGTATTGTTTTTCCTGTTGTTAACCAGGTTGGCCTCTGTTTGGGGTGCGCATATAAATAGTTCTTACTCATGGCTAAATCTTCATGTAAAGATGTTAATACATTTAGCCAGAAGTTAGGCACTGCACCTGGGCCTGGGGTTCTCCAGTTCGGAGCTTTTCTTAACTTTGTTTCAATCTCTCTGGCTGTTACGTCATCCCATTTCATATCCTGTACCTTTGAACTTCTCACTCTTTGTTTTACTTCTATACATTTAGCATCTTTGTTATGTTCCACAGGATATTCACAGATCTTTCTCAAAAAATGTATCTATTTCTTCTTTTTTTTTGGTGGTGTATCAATTCCTTTTGCCTTGTTTCTCAATTTTTCTATAAAACTTTTTTGGGTCATCAATAAATTGCTTATTTTGTACTTTTCCTTTATATTTACCTGCATATCGTCTAAGTTTTTTTCTTCCTGTGCTGATATCTTTAGTTTATTATTTGCAATAGTATAAAATAGGTCCTGATATGTTCTGATACTGCACGTTGCTTTATCACTTCTATCTTTCTGAGTATTTTTGTTAATCTGTTCCCTCTTCTGTACTCTTCCAGTAGTAACACTTGTTGTCTTAATTGCTTTATAGTTTTCTCTGTTTGATACTTCCATGATGGCATTTGATTTCTCCCCTTCCTTTCCCTTACTGCCCTGTGTTTTTGTGGTAAGACTTTGTCTGTTTTTAATTTGGCTGCACAGTAATATATCTTATTTACTTTTGTTATATTGCATGAGTTTCTATGAACAGTCCTGATTACTGTGTTCATTTGTTTCATCAAACTTCTAACATTTTGGGTCATACTGACTTTCTGTAATGTGTTTCTTTCATTTATCTTAATATGTCTATCCATGTCTATTAAATCAAGCAACTGTTCCCTTAAGTTATTTTCTTCTAAACTGAGGGCACATTCTTTGTTCTCCATTTCCTTTGGGCATTCTACAGAAAGGTCCAGAGCATCTTCCTGTGCCACATTCTCTTCAATTTCATGCCTTGTGTCATCCTTTGCTCTTTCATATGGGAACTCACTGGCTTGTTACTCAACAGCATTGACTGTTTCAGAGTTGCCACAGTTTCCTATTCCTTCCCTTTCTGTGCAGCTCCAACTGAACTTTTATCCTGGTTTACTTCTTTAGGCTTCAGAGTACCTTCATATGGCACCTGATCAGATGTTTCTTGCTCCACTGGTTTCACCTTAATTTGGGGATTCATTGTTCTGGTGGTGGTTCTGCGGTAGCGTTGTCGCCTCACAGTAAGACGTTGTCCTGTTCGATTCTCAGCTAAAGCGTCTTCTGTGTAGAGACATGCGTGAATGGGTGTACCTTCGTTGAAGGTTGTGCATCAGGCCTGGCAAGTCGGTATGTAAAAATCTACTGCCAATTATTAGCGGACCGACATTCCGCTGTGGCGACCCCTAACCAGGAAAAGCCGAAAGATACAACAACAACATTATTCTGTCATGCTGTGGTGTTGTTATCAGAGTTAGATTTTCTACACTAATCATTAACTTCACAGGTAATCCATAGCCATGTTTTCTGTTTGCATTATTAATTGTCTTTTCTACTTTCCCTGTGTTTTCTTATTTATTGTATTGTAAAATTTTCTATATCTGGATGCATTTGCCTGTATTTCTCTTCAAATATATTTGGTGCTGCTTTTTTTGTATTGAATAATTTTGCTTTCCCCTTTGCATAAATATTGCACCAAATTAAATATCTTTCTCTTTCCCATGCCCATTTTTCTTCAGATGTCTCCTCCTCCTTCTGTTTCTTCTTACTTGGGGAACTCACTGTTCCATGATCATGCTGTGATATAACCTGTGTTAAACCTTCTACACTAAATCCTTCACTTCACAGATATTTCATAACTCCTGCTTCTATTTTTTTTTAACAACGTCTTTACTAATCTTCTGTTCTACATTCATCCTTTGTGATCTCATTTTTAGTATTGTTAAATTTTCCATGTCTGGGTGCTTTTTTTGTATTGATTAATTTGGCTTTCTCCTTTGCATAAATATTGCACCATGTCAGATCACTCTTTCTTTCCCATGTCCCTTAGAGCGTCTTTTGTGTAGCGACATGCGTGAATGGGCGTTCCTTCGTTGAAGGTTGTGCGTTAGGCCCGGCAAGCCAGTATGTAAAAATCTACTGCCAATCATTAGCGTACCGGAGTTCTGCTGTGGCGACCCCTAACCGGGAAAAGCCGAAAGACACAAACAAACAAACCTTTCAAAAATCTCCAGATTTTGTTCTTTGTTTTCACATTTTTTTTCTAAATGGCCCAAGGTTTCTTGGTCTATATAAAATGTTTTTCATGAAACTATATTAATGAGGACAAATTTGCATTTGAAACTTTTAACAGTTTTTCTTGTACAAGTATTTGTCTTTCATCAAATTTCTCTCAATCTTTTTGTATATCTTCTGTCTGGAAATTCTGGGCTTCTTGCATAATAATAACAATACATAATTTCTTTCTTATCCTCAATAGTCCACTCTGTCGTCTTTATGGCTCTTTTTTGGCCCATCAGTTTTTGTGGACTGCTACTTCCTTCTGCCACAGGGGGCATCCTCCCCCTGAGCCTGACCTAACCCCATTGTATTTTGAGGATTCAACACTGTCATTTTTTTTCTAATCCTGGCACCAGTGTGCCTACCAGGTTTTTTTTTTTGTCCTGGGACATGTACACCCAGTTGTCTTTATTTTTTAACCTACATCTGTCCAGGATATATGCTATATAAAATACAGTCTATATGTCAGTGTCGCTTTGGTGAGATTTTGTAAAAAAAAAAAAACAGGGTCCAGATCTTGAAGGTACTCACTAAGACTTGAGGATGAATTCAGTTCCAACAATACTACAACCCGTTGCTTATGATTTTATCTTCTCTCCAAATCCATAACACTGTTGCGGATGTAGTCTTAATTTACTGAGGTAACCTTACCTGATGCTTTTGTAGCACTCAGTTCAGTTTTCCCCCAACGTGAAGCAATCATTGCAGACATTATATGTACTCATGGGTAAAGAAGAAACTGTATGTACAGAAGTCTTAAAGACATCATCCTCTGAGACTTTCAGTGTTAATTGTAACCTCACACTTGGTGTTTGTACTCATTCCCCACTCCCTCTCTGTTTTTTTTTTCATAACTCATCTCCCACTTAACTTGACTGACAAAACAAATAAAATGTGGTAAAGATAGCTTACTGTACTTGGTATGTAACATCCTCTTCTAAAAAAAACAACTCAGTTAGATGGGCTGTTTGACTTCATCAGTGATCACCTTCCTACTTTAGCTATCTGGAATCTTATCAGAATCCAAAAATATGTGACTTGAATAAGTGCAATACCACTGTTTGCAGACACACATTGATAAAACCCAGACTAGGCACTCTTTCATAGGCCTCAAGTGGTGGAAGTTGTAGCCTATTTAAGTAGTGTCTTTCTTGGTATGCTACATAAGTTTGCACCGTTTGAAAAAAAAAAAAGTGTGCTTTTTTGTGCCTTGTATCTCCCTGACATTAGAAAAGTAATGGATTCTAGAGACTACTTGTCATAAAACATAATTCCTTTATGATATAAGCAGGTTCTGTGCGCAAAATTAAAAAAAAAATCTATTTTGTCTTGCAAGCTTCCTTCATATACACAGTTTAAAAAAAGTTCTGGTACTCAGTCGCATGGTTTTAGTCCTTGGCTGTTATCATACCCACATCCTCCTTCCCATGACAAGATGATGAATAGATGGCTGGAAAAAAAATATTGGTCATTTTTATGATTCTGTGCAAAAGATAGTAGCTAATTCAAATTAATGCACTGTCCTTAACTTACCTCACAAGTTTGTCTGTGTAAGATCAGATTTCACTTAAATGTAGTTTTAGACATAAATACAATATTCTATATTAAACCACCAAGAAGGAAAAATAGTCCAAGAAACGACTCAGCCTAGGCCTAGAGATGTAGCCACATTAAGATACAGGCCAACAGAGAATGCAGTTTCATTAGAAATGAATGTGTCATTTGAGGGTACAAATGAGCTCTGAGAAATAACCTTCCAATAAGAATGAAATGTGCTAGCAGAGTGTTCAGTGCATTGAGTGCAGAAGGATCTTTAGATGGTGCAAGGCCTGGGAACCAAGGTTAAAGAGGCATATATAACTTGTAGGAAATTTACAGGGTTTTTAGGTTTTGCTGCTATTTAGGAGCTACTTCAGACACAGAGGTCAGTAAGTTAGTTTGGCCTGATATGCAGAAACTCATTACAGTGCAGTCCACAGAGGTTTGGTACAGACACTCGAGAGTAAGTGCAGAAGTCAGGTTAAGTATGCAGCATTCCAGGATATTAACTGTGTTATGCAAGAGGAATGGAATAATTCTGAGTACAGTATAATGAGTGCAGAAGCTGGGACATTATAATTCAGTCTATTTCAGTTTATCAGCACCGTTATTGGAGACAGTAAGAGTTGATTCAGATATTGTTGACATCTACATCCACTGTTTGTTACTACAACATAATAAACCAAGAACTGGCACATAAAGAAGAAACTGGCACTTTCTCAGCACAGTTCTAGGTACTTAAAAGATAGACATAGGATCATAGGAGGTTACTAGGCTAATAACCCTGGGCCCTTTACAAGCCTAGCCAAGAGTTTATCCCCAAAAAAGAAACCTCAGTCAGCACCTGTTACCCCTGTCAGTGAGGGACAAAGGTGGAACCCCTGGGACAAATTTGTGGTTTCCCATCCACTTGTCAAGGGTGCGCTTGAAGAGGGTCAGCGAGGTACTCTGTTTGACATGTATGGGAAGTCTGTTCTATTGATGGAACAGCCTCTGGGAGACAAACCTGTCTCTCCAGCAGGTTTTGTTGCTGTTGCATATTAGATTTTGACCTTTCAAGCAGGTAATGTGTGAGGAGTTAAACTTACGGATATGGAGCATGTGTAGTAGAACAAGTTCTGATATTGCCTTGTAGGCAAGACATATCACTTCTGAGCAATCTCTACGATACGGAGTAGATTCCATTTTCCTCTAGTTATTGCCAATTTATTGAAGTATTCTATGGTCCTTTTAATTCTTACAGTCTGCTTCACAGTTTCTATCATATGTGCTTCAGCAGTCTGTAAAGAAATCATTAAACTAAAACCTGGTAATGGAAAGATGTTCCATCTGAATTCCTGAAGATCTTAGCCCCCCCCCCCCCCCGCAGATCCCATTACAGTACTCATAACAAATCCGTTATAGAAAGGAAGGTATACATTGCTGGTAGCAGTGACCTTCAACCACTCTAAATTGCTATTGCCCTGTTGCCATATTTGTCTTAAGTTTTGAAAAGCGGTGTGCAGCAGCAGCATATTTGAGCATGTACCAAACATCAGTCTAATTTCTGTTACACATCCAGTTTTAAGCTCAGTCATGGATCAAGCACGACCCTGCTTGAGCTTATTGAATTTATTCGTGAAGAATTCCATTCCAGAAAAAATTCACTGGTATTGCCTTAGTTGTTAGGGTTCGCCACAGCAGAACGCCGGTCCGCTAATGATTGGCAGTAGATTTTTACGTGCCGAGTTGCCAGCTCTGACGCACAACCTTCAACAAAGTTAAGCCCATTCACGCATGTCTCCATACAGAAGACGCTCTAGCTGAGAATCGAACAGGACAACGTCTTACTGTGAGGCAACAACGCTACCGCAGCACCACCACTGCAGTATATTGCCTTAGTGTAGTTATAAAAAGAATTTAATGTGGTGATGTACAACATAATGAAAACCTTGTGCCCTCTCTGTTACGGCCCATCATTAGCTTTCATGTTATCTCAAGGTGTCTTTGACAGTAAAATGGAATGGTTCAGTCCTAGCTCTTCTTCCACTGAGCACAGAAGTTTCACACAGGATCAGCCCTTGCCCACTCTTTTTCAGACCGTGTGTGAACAATATGATTTTCCATGTAAATTCTTAGATACCCACGATGCAGGTTATGTGCCACTATCGTCTATGGTACAAACCTACATGCTGTCAGCCATGTTTCAAACCTTCTTTCAGTCTCTTTACTCCTTTTTTTTTAATTTATTTTTTGTTAACACCTTTATTAAATTCACACCATTTAAACAGTGGCATGGGCACATATACAGCTATAGAAATGAAAACAAAACATTGTGCACATTTTTTCACTACTTTCTTGCATTTTATATGTGTTTTTTAAAATTATCATTCACTCCAGTGTTACATAAAGTTCTCAAATCCTATCCTGCATTTCCTTAAATTTCACATCTCCCCCTGGACATTATTCTGCTTGTATTGTTCCCACAAATTTCATTTTTATGTAATTTGCTCCTTCACTTTTTTAAAGATCTCACCTCCAATTCTTTTATTTCCTTTACAATGTTCAACATTTCGGTTATGACTGGTTTAGATTTTGATTTCCATTTTCTAGTAATTGTTTTTTTTGGCAGCCAGTAGCATTAACCTTAGCTAGGCCTTCCTATGTCTGGGAAGTTCATATCCTATATCCCATCTCAAAAGAGTAATTTCCTTCATTACAGTCATTTGCTTCTCCAATATTTCTGACAAAGAAGTCTGTCTGCAAGGGATTTTTTAAAACTGCCAACTTGTTACATTCCCAAAAATATGTTCCCATTTACCTACGGCTATCTACCCAAGGAAAAAGTTGCTGAAGTTTGCATAGGGTATACAAATATATATGCAAACACTTCCAAGCAAAAATCCTAACCTTCTGGACTTCGTTGCATACTTGGGAGACGTACAGATATCCTCCTGTCTTTTTATCAATCTTTTCTAACCTCTTCTGACAGATATTTGTAGTTATCATGCAGTTTTTTTCTATGCCCTACTAATATTATCCCTTTTTAACAGTAACTTCTGTTCTAGACATGACTAAAAACTCAACCAGAGCTGGTCTTTCACTTAACTTTGCCCTTTCTTTTGGCCTCTACTCTGCTATCAGTCCTTGGTAGGGAAGACTGTCTCTAACCTACAGTCCAACCTTCTGCTTGGCTTTATCCTACTCTTATTACCTTTCCCTCCGTATGTTTTGTTCCCAATAACTTGGTTCCTTTGCTAATTTTACCCAGTAAATTCTAGCCCCCTCTTGCCTATTTTCTATGCCTTTACTTGCAGTCATCCCTATTGGTAAAATCTCCTTTTTCCGTTCTTGTTTTGGTTTAGTAGAATACTGTTTATTTTATAGGTAAAATATATTTATTTGTTGTTCTCCTTAAAGTCCTGCATCCAAAGCCATGCTCTCTCCTTATTTCTTGAATTCCCTATGTTACTTCTTCATGCCTTTCTGCTTTGATTGATAACCTTCTCCTTGTGTTATGTGTATGAACCTGAGCTGTGTAGCTCTAAAGTATCCTTTCAAATCAAGTAGTCCTAAAAACTTGTTCTTTTAGGGGGGTCAATTTATTCCACTTAACACTTGCCTCTTCTCCCTCCCAAATGAGTTCCTTCAACTCTGTATTAATTATGATCCACAGCTCCAACTCCTGACCAGCATATTAAACTTAAGGGACTAGAAGAATTTTCATTGCATGTATCTTACTATATATATATATATATATATATATATATATATATATATATATATATAAAATAAAGAGCTTCAGACTTCTCAAATGTGTACTCTTTTGTGTAGTAGCTTAGGTGACATAGTATAATCCTTTGTAATCCATACACCTAAATACTTCATCTTATGTTTCCATAGATCCATATTGCTGAACCAGTTTGTGTGTGTGTGTACTTAGTTTACTGCTGTAGTCTTTGTTTCATCTCCATTTATTTTATATCCTGAAAAGAAAGTGCCTCAAAATATTCTACAACACTGAAGTGTCATTTTCTGGATTTATCAAGTACTTAATTGTATTATCTATGAATAAAGTTAACTTTTCTTGATTACCATACCAGTTTATCCTTGAATTTAAGAGTACCTAAGTAAATGATGAACAGGAAAGGGGACACCTCTCTCTCATTCCTCTGTTCAAACAGCCTGTAGGAGAGTAACCCTCCCATCTTAATTCTTGTGCCTAGCCCTTCATATATCCTCCTAAGTAACTCCATTGTTCTTTCAGGGAAAACAAATATTACCATTGCCCTAGTCATGAAATCCTAGTTGACCCTATTGAATTACTTTTCTGAATCAAGACCCACCAGCAGTAGTGGTGTTTTCTTATACTGTGTTTCCCTCTGAATTATCATTGTTTGATTTAATATTGTCAGATGTTTCCACCCCTTAACAAAATTGCACTGATCCATATCTATCAATTTTACAAACACTTCTGCCATTATCTTACCTCATATCAACATAAACACCTTATAATCATGGTTTAAAATTGAAATTGATTTTTACCCTCTTTGAGTAATACAGCCACCACAACTTTCTTCCAAGGTGCTGGTATTGTCCCTCCTTTAAAATATTGTTAAATAAAACTGTTCAGATCTTTTATCACTTTTTTCCCTCCTAACTTCCACACTTCCACAAGAGTACCGCAGAAGGCATCCCAGTCAAGAGCAAGTCTGAGAACCTCTTTCTGTGAAGCAGCAACTATCATACTGCAGAAGCTTGAATTGTTTTGATACAGTAAATAAGACTGAACACTAGATGGCAAAGCAGCCTAAGAATAAACTGCTTTCAGGCTTGCATGTTGAATACTGACTGATTTCTGAATTTTTGAAATTAAAGTGAAACATCTACAGATTCTAAGAGTTGATTTAATGTGGAAGCATACCACTTTTGCATATTGCACCTGTAAATATCAAGAGAGACCAGATAATGATTTCTAGTGGACTAATCATGACGTAACCACAATAAACAGGACATGCTGGAGGATGGATTCCTGTCCCAGAGACTCTGGAACAAGCTACCCATCTATGTCAAGCAAAGTTCCTCATTAGCACTCTTCAAGAAAAATCTTGATGAGTGGATGGGAAATAGGAAATACACCCCGGGGATCACTTCTTTGGCTTTGTTCGACAGGGGCACAGGAAATTAACTTTTTTGGGTGGTGTAAGCCAGTGAACCTTGTTGGCTAGGCTTACTTAGGCCCTTGGGCCGATAGCCTAGTACCTGCCTATGAACCTATGAACTTACTCAGGATTCATTTGGTTATCAAATACATAAATTCCTGTAAGTTCCTATACAAATATGGATCAAAATCTATAAAATATCAAAAAATTTTAGAAAGGCTTCTCGGTTGTTTCCTAATAAATAGATTAGAGATAGCAAATATTTTTTTCTTTTGAGCACCTTTAGTTTTTTAACCGTGCATTAAAACAATGTTATACTTTTCCATAGTCTTTGCATATCAGTCAGGTTATAACTGTCAAGAATAGTCTTGTCTATGTGTAATATTTTTAAATGTCATAACTGTGTGGCTCCAAACATGGTATGATTACATTTGGATATGTTGTTGTAAAATGTGTATTTTTTTATTGTGTTCATAAATGTTGCATTGTGTTTTTCAAGTTTTATTATTTCATTTTGGACTTTCTAAGCTGTACAAAAGTACAAATACTAGACTGAGAGTTCAGGTATGTAAAATAAATGTGATCTACCATAGTTCATCCAGAAACCTCTAGCTGCAATGCACGCAAAAAAAAATTAAGAAGACTACACTTTGGCATAATATCAAATAATGTGCATTGTCTTGAGTGTAGCCTTTAACTTATTCACTCCAATGGAGCTCAGGAAGTTTGCACTGTAACTTCCAATGGGTGGAGCCTAAGGCTTTTGACAGAATCAAATTATGTCCTCACATTTCAAACAAATGTTCATATCTCTTGAACCATAGGAGTTATGAAAGAAGTATAAATGGCAAACTCTTCAGCACAAACTGTTTTTATTGTAGTAGTATGGTTTAGGTTCTAGGTCTTAAACTGAATTTTATAAGTCACAGTAAACACAGTAGCTATTAATTTGTAATATTTTATAAGCAACTTGCAATATCTCAGCAACCACTCAAGTTACACACATACTGTCAGCAGCATTTTATTTATCTAACTGAGAACTTTCATATGAGGCTAAGGAGTTCTGTCTATGTTACTTGATTGTTGAGATATTTAGAAAAATGCGAAAATGATATCTATATAAATTAATATCATAAAAAATACAGTTTAATATCTCTTTAACTGCACTAGTCAGAGGTCAAATATTAATGCAGATGAGTTTGCCCTTGTGTAAGCTTTAAGATGAAATGTTTTAAAACCTTGTACATAGCAACATGGTTTTGGAATTATTGATACAAAAATATGAACAAGCAATATTTGATGCTTAGAGGCGTCAGTAGAAGGTAACTACTGATGCACCAGGAGGCACTACTCGGATGTAATGGTTAAGTTTATATCAGTTGAACAATATGCAGTCATTATCAATATCTAAATGTTTGCAATGGAGATGATAACCTTGAAAATTGTCTAATATAAGGAATTGTTCAGCATAATATCACACAGTACAAAAGTACTGTTTATTTATAATTTTTTAATGTTTGTTGCCTGGGAATGTCCAACTAGGAAGTCTCATTTTCAGTAGGGTCCCAGAAAAAAAAAGATCTAGAAACATTCAAATACATGAAGTTGATACAAATCAAGAACATTTTTGACATATTATGATATAAATTACTGTATGATTTGGGCACTGTGAACCGAAATGATAATACATAGTTTATATAGACAGTAAATATTAATCTGATTTTTCAACACTCAACACTGATCAACACTGCTTGTAAATATGAGATCTCGGCATAATTTTCTAATTATTCCAGTTAAAGAAAAAAACTACCACAATGCACAGCTATGGCTAGTACTGGAAATAGTATGAACTACATTTTTAAAAAAATGTATGATAATCATTGATTTTCAGAGACTTAACGACTATAAGAATGACCTATACTTATAAACCTATGCTGCAGAATGATACATATGGATGCATAGATAAGTTTTCAGAAATAGTATCACATGTAAACATGATCCTAGGTCTGCAGTGAGCTATGTGAAACTACCAGCAAATGAAACTTTAAGATTACATTTTTATCCCTAAAACCTAGATGTTACAGTTAGTCTGCAAGTTATTACAAAGTTACTAAAAGTAACTGGAGCATGGTTTTTAGGAAACAGTTTTAAGGCATTAAGTAACACGATGCTAACATTCCCACTATACCTACAAATGTATTTTGCTTAGCTGTGTTAAAGACTTTATTTTCAGAACTATGTCTTAAAGCGTGCTGGAATCTGTTCCAGAGTTTGCCAACTTGTACTGGATAATGAGAATTTGCATATTTAAAATGCATGTTAATTGTGCAATAAAAAATACTCTTTATTGTGCCACACTAGGATATTAAGCAAGCAATAATACCCAACAGGGTGTGTGCTATTGTGGAAATAACACCCACCCAGGGGTGTGCTGAAGTCTGGTGCCCCTGGAAGGGCATTACTTCCATAATAACAGACATCTTGGAGGGCATTATTGCGCTTAGAGAATGGGCCATCTATAAATTTGTTGTTTTACTTTATTTTTTTTATTACCATACTATTTTATTATATATATTTTTGATGTAAAATAGTTCCTCTGCCTAATGTTTCAAACTTGTTGTAGTATATGGTAATGGTGTTGGAGGAAACATTTTACATCCAAAATATAACACTTTAAAAAATCCAAGTATTTACTTTATTTTTGGTCCCTTACTTCTAAAATGTTTGGTTTGCTGCCAGTCATTAGAGATTGAAGTTACTAAATAATGACGTACATTTGAGTTTCAGACTTTTATTTCCTTCAGAAACTTCATGCTGACAGTTTTATTTAAGCAAGTTTGTAATTTTATAAGAGCAATAATTAAAATCTGTTCCTGTTTTTGAGCCTTTGTTCCCCCTTTATTTTAGGTTTTATCCAGATTTCTACCGCTGAAAGGTCCAGAGGTATGCAAACCTCTTTACTGCAGCTGCTGCTGCTGCTGCTGCCAGTGGTCAGTCTCATGCACTCACTCACTTACATGCAGACACACACATCTCTGCTTCAGAAAATGCATGCCAACAATATAACAGCTACATTTAAAATATGTTCCTATTTTGAGCCTTTGTCCCCCATTTATTTTAGGTTTATCCCGATATCTTGAGTTAAGAGGTCGAGATGTACACAAACCTCTAAACTGCTGCCAGGGATCGCTCTCGTTGTCTCTCTCTTTCTCTCTCTCACACACACACACACACGCACACACACACACACACACACACACACACACACACACACACACACACACACACACACACACACAGTCTCCTGCTTTTATGCAGACATTCACACACACACATGCAGACAGAAACGTGAACAACCACACATGTGCACACACACACACACACTTTTTTTTGTTTCATTTAATTTTGTACAGTGGCTAAACAGCGCTGTTTAGCAACAGTAAAATAATAGCTCGCCCAATCTCTCTCTCTCTCACTCTCATACATGCATACACTCTCACTCACTCACACACACGCACACACACACACACACACACACACACACACACACACACACACACACACACACACACAAACACACACGTGCTTTTTATTTTAATTTTTTCTTTTTTTTATTTTACACTCACTAAACACCAAATGCACTGCTTAACAAACATAAAATAATGGCTGCCATTATGTTTTTTCAGTCTGAGCTGCACGGCAGCTTGATATGCTGCTGTTAGGTGGTGGACTTATTTTTCACGTTTGTTCTGCAGTCAGGGTGAGATCTACAGGTCATCCTTTCTCTGAGCCAAAGCAGGACACTTGGACTGCATAGAAGGCACTGTCCTGAGTAAATGCTACCTGAATCAGCACCAGCTGATGCTTCTAAGAGCTAAGCAGTGGTGCAGTCTAAACTGATCTATTGCAGCAAATTTAACAACTTTAAGCCAGCTCCGGCTTATGGGTTACTTGAGACTGATGGTTAGTTAAAAGATGTGCAGAACTTAGTGCTCAAGTGTACTGCATTGTGCCTACAACTCCGCATTTGGAATAGAACACAGGCAGTGTTCTGCTGTTCCTCACTGCAAGGTGGTGGTTCCACTTTCCATTCACTGATTGGCTTACAAACTGCAATTATAGCCGATAGACATAAGAGAGAGAGAATGAGACCAATCAGAGAATGGCTTCTAGAGGCAAAATTAACAGTATATTTTTCCAGCCACTGCGATAGTTTGAAAAAGACATTGCAGGATGAATCATTAATTTTGCTTTTATTTTTAGAAAAGGATAGGTATAGATGGTTATAATGATTAGCATCCATATACCTCACAGAGTGCAGTCTGGAATAGGCTTTATATGATCTAGTTCAGCTCAAAGACATTAACTCTCCAATCGTCTTTTTCCACAGCAAATCAATGCTGCTGCTGCATGTCCATGCTGTGCACCAACATTCAGAGATTTTCTTTCTCTTGGAAGATTTCTCCATTTTTTTTTTTTTGTATTGTGGAATGTGACCATGCAGGGAGATTAAATTTTAATTGAACATCAATAGTTACTCCTAGCAGTTTAGTATATGTTGCACTTATTGGATGTTCACAGACAATTAAGTTTCTACTTGCATAGAACAAAAGAAATGAGAGAGATGGCTCAATTGTGTCTACTTTGCAGATTTTAAATTGGGTAAATCAGTTTGAAAGGTAACTTTAGCCAGATGGCTAACAGATTGTATATCATTTGTCTACTATAAGTTGGGTTTGTCCTTACCAAAACCTTTTAGAGCCCACTGAACTAGGTCTGTGGCTACTTCTTCAGTGTTTCTATGCAGAGCTTCCATGGATGACATTTGTGTGGCCACATCTTGGGCCAGTTCTCATACCATTATTACTCATTACAAATCGAAACTGGTCTTGAGGGGAAGAAGATCCTTTGACTCAGCTGTATTCAAGAATATCATTCCTTAGAGTCTACCTGGGATTTTAGGTTGCTGGGGACTCTGTCCCACTTTTTGAGGAATGAATGAAAATTGACAACATCAGATAAAGAGGTTATGTACTCTCCATAACGTTCCATTGTGTTGTCCATTTTCATTCTTTCTTAAGTCTCCCCCACCAGTCACCAACCATTTTAACAACTGATGTCTGAAAGAAAGAGAAACTGTTGAGCTCCAGATAATGGTTTCTAATACCAAGGATTTTACAGTAATGTTTTTACATTATGTAGTCTGACAAACAAGTTCTGAGGTATGTTAGGGGTTAGTGCATTGTGGATAAGGGAGGAGCTTGAGAGTTTTTTAGTGGCCACAAGCTAAAGTAATGGCAGAGTCTGATCTGAGGGTCGGATCTGGACCCAGTTGTCACCGTTGTTGAGGAAGAATGAAAATGAACAACACAGATGGAACTTTATGTTGAGTACATAACTTCTTTTTAGAGAATAATTTTCTACGAGAAAGGTATCGTCTGTTGCTTCTAGCCAAAATGAATGGCACTGAATAATTGAGGAAACTTTCCCTTGAAGTTTAAGTCCTTTGAATGATGACCTTTGTGTGTTTTTTCAGTAACCTGCTTCAAAGTGCATGTCATACATACTTCTGTTAGTTTGCAACAACAAGTTTTTTAAATGCAAATATTGCAGAGTACATCACTGCCTTTTGAAGAACCACTGTAGAGTGAAGATTTTTATTAAAAGTAAAGCAAAATAATTAGCAGTATGTGTTACAGGCTAATATATACTTTGCAACAAAATCCTTTTGGTTGAAAGACCATTTCAGCCATGGACTATGGAAATGGTATGTTGTCTCACAGTATGAAAATTTGGGGTCCCACTTTTTGACTGTTGCATATCGCTATGCTCTGTGTTTCACACTGGCATCTTAAGCGGTTGAGACCTGTGGTGCAGAATGTAGAGGTGGAGGTGATAGGTAGGTTAACTGAAGACTGTGCGAGAGAAATAACTAGCTCTACAGAGGTTATGTAGATTTTAGCTTGTTTTGGGTAAATCATTTTGTGCATGTTTGTTGAATTGTGACTGTTAATGAAGAGACCATGCATTTTACTTGAGATTACTTCCCCAAATGGTGGCGCATTGGAAAAGTTTAAATTAAGACTGCATTTTGATGGAATGAAAGTATTGGAATGGGCTTTATATAGAACTGTGGTGTTTGAATGACAAGGATATTAGGTGTTGCCTGAGAATAGCACATGTAGTAGTTTTAATGTGATATCCCATGGTAGTAAGCCATCTTATGCTGAGGCACTTCAAAGAAAACTTTCCAAACATCAAAGACCTCCTAAGTCATTAAATGGCAGCACCTATCCTCAGCAATCACTGAAGCAACAGTCAGTGCCACAAATAAGCCAACACCCAATGATCCACCAAAAACAAAGTCCATAAGACAAATACGTTACCTTGTACACTTGTCATAGCGGATTCTGTTGTAGGATACATAGATGCACCTCTCACAAGGCTAGACAAGGAGAAGATAACGGTTAGTTGCCTATCTTGAGCTAGGATCCAGAATGTTATGCACACACTCTAGTCACTGCACAACAGGTACTGATATGATTCTATCATAGTCCATGTGGGTGTAAATGAACTGAGTTGTACTTCACTAGACTATATGAAAAGAGACATTATGGATCTCTCTCAAAATATGTCACAGACAGGTACATGCCTTGCATTGAACAGCACTCTACCTTCAATGATGATGCCATAGTATGAACAGAAAATGATTGATTTTAATAACTGGCTGAATTTCTGGTGTCAGTCAAGGGAATCCAGTGTTTATCATCATGGGAGGACATGGTTAACAGACCACATGGTTTTGCCAAGTGTAATCTTCACCTGTCTTCCCAGGGTTCCTGATGTTAACTAAAACTTTATCCACCCCTTAGATCCTTTTTTAGGCAATGCCAAAATGACAAAACTACCAACACAGCAAAAAAAAAAAGAAAAAAAAACTTAAGGTGTTTACTTCTCAGTGCCTTAATAAGAAACGCCATACCGTGCAAGCTCTTCTCACTCTGGGGAATGTAGGCATCTGTGCTGTTATCAAGTCTTGGTTTAAAGACTCAAATGTTCTCTTGCTATGTGCCAGGTAAATGGAGGGCATGGTGGTCATCCCTTTTCATGAAGGTGGGCCATCACCTGAACTCGGGCACTACAAAACCATCAGTCTTACAAGTCTGATATCCAAAGCCATGGAACAAATTATCATGAAAATGATCAACGAGGACATTGGCAACCTTGTACAGACACTGGACTCATTCCAGTTAGGCTTTAAGTGAAGGTCTTACTTATACAACCTAACAAACTTCTTTAAGAGGCTCACCAAGGTTATGTGGTAGGGAAATTGGTGCATATTGCCTACCTTGACCTGGCCAAGGCATTCAGTACAATACCCCACTCAGTTATTGTTGACAAACTCTCAGAACTAGGCATAAATCCATGCGTAATTCACTGAATTGTTGGCTGCCTCACAGATAGGATCTAAGAAGTTAGTAGTGACAGTGGCTGTATGTACTTAGGGTTGTTGCATGGTCAGCATTGTCAAACACATTGAATGTGTCCAAAAAGCATGATCTAGTAATTCAGTCATGATCTAGTTGATTACAACTGTACTTTACAACATCCTGTAGGTCAGTGTTAGTAATGTGGCTAGGCCACAAGTCACATTTTTCATACAAAATATGGTAATATTTGCACCGATGTTAAAGTAGTTATAAGTAAGTGATGAATGCCTTTTTGTAGATTTTTTTGATAAAGGAGACAAGCTATGGGATGATAGCTGTTTAGTGTGACTGAGGCTTCTCCTTTAGATATACTAGGAATGAAGCACTCTTTTGTAGAACTGTTAATGAATATCAAAACCAGGTGATCAATAATAGTTGACATTTTTAAAGAATTCAGGGAGTAGGTTTTCAGCTGAAGCTGGTGTGGTTTATATACACAGTGTGTTGTATAAATAAAGGGAAGCTGGCACTTAGTGATATTGAATACCAGTAACTCTTTATGGTTTGGCTTTCTTAATGAACATCTGCCTCACTACAGCTCTTCTGGCTTTTGACTGTAACATTTTGACACAGTTTCAGCCACAAACTCTACCTGTATCTTGATTGACATTTGAATCATTAAGAGCTGTTGTAGGCATCTGAGGCGATTGTGATCCCCGATCCCTTTCCATCTTCATAAAGCTCTACTACTTTTGTTTTCTGAAGAGGACATGGGATATTTTTCTGGAATGCTTGTCAAGGTTCGTTGTATACCTTACCTTCTATTTTTCTGATTTAAAAGGTCCTCTTCAAGACCATTCTAGATGACATTCAACTTCTCTGGTACCTCCGTTCGGGGCAAAGCAAATATGTTTCTCTCATTTATCTTCCAGATCTTTGCTCAGTATCTTCAGTTGCCTGTTAGGGAAAAGGCCTGCAGTGATAAGTATTCCATTCATCCATACATGTGTATTATCAACTGATAGTTTGGAATATAATGTTTGATTCCTAAATAGTTCTTGTGTTTTGTTTCTCCTCTGGAGCTGCTAAAATGTGAGGAAAGCTGCATGAACTGTAACTGTCAAATCCTGTTTATCCAAATAAATGAAAACAGTTTTCCGTTTAGCATCAGGCTGTGTTTTTTTTCTCCATTGCTAGTGAGATTCCTTTGGTAACAAATTGTTTATGCTAGCCTCTGAACAGGAGTCATCTTAGTCCTCCATTAAGGTTTACAGCTTATGATAACTGCTTGTATACCTTGGTACCTGTCCCTTTTAGTTATAACTACAATAAGACTGCTCTTCAGTGGAGTTTTACATCTCAGGCCATGAAGGGAAAATCTAACTCCTTTCTAGGGCCTGAGCTTTGTTTTGGAGATGGTTATAAAACATCCTTTTTTGACCAGTCTATCCAGTTTGCTTGAAGATTTTGATTTGGTAAATTGACATTCTAAAGCTTCCTCAGTTAGAAGGTTGCTATTGCTTGAATAAAAAAGATTCAGTGGTCTTGCTTCTAGCTTCATCATCAGATTTTTGGGGACATAATATTTCATATGGGTCTACATTTGTGGAACAAAACATTTTAGATAATTTCATTAAATTTTGGCTCTTTTCCTCAGAAGTGGTTGATTTTAGTAAGAAATAAGCAAATAATATATTAACTAGCTTACAGATGGCACACCTTGCTGCTAAAGTGGTTTAGGACTGGTTAAAACCCCTTTCACTAGGGTTGCTTTTGTTTCAGATGTGCAAGGTATTGTCTGTGTTCATACGTTTGCTAGAAATTGTAACTAGTAGCTGCTGTTGAAATTATTAAAGGTTATGTTAACATGTACTTTCTCCCTTTTCTACCTGTATGTAATGCACCAGAAAAAAGAAAGGCATGATAACGGTAATACAGTCGCATGAGGTACTTGCCATAATAATAGGTAGTTGATTTATTTTGTCTTGTAATATGTAGTGTACTACAGTTTTAAGAAGTGCCCATAAGGCTAATGTACATCTGAGAAGTCACATGATCCTGCCCTGCCTTTTAATTGTTTCTGTTTTAGTGAAGCGTATGGGTACATCTATACGCTTTTTCAAGTTTTGCACAGTGTTGAAGAGGGACGATTTTACTTTTACCGAGAACTGACAAAGTTCCCTGTGCAAACAACTGAAAGGCATATCCTTTGTTGGATGAAACTGACTGAGAATATTAGCAGAAAGAACACACCAAAACAGAGAGATTATGGGGGGCATTGTCAAGATTGTGTCTTGAGTACAGCAATATTTTAATTATATTGTATACAATTAAAAAGTTTATGACAGGATTTTATTATCACATTTGATCTAGTAAGCGCTGAAAGTGAAGAAAACATGTATTATGTTTTAGGATCACATTATATTACTTAAAAAAAAAAAAATATATATATATATATATATATATATATATATATATATATATGTGGGTACTGGGCTAGCGGCCCTAGGGCCCATACAAGCTTAGCCATAACAATTCCCTGGGTATTTCTTCCCACAATATTTACTTCCCTGGACTCCTGTCTAGCAGGGCGACTGATGTGATACTCAGGGTGAATTTCCTATCTCCCATCCAGTCATCAAGGTTCTTTTTGAAGAGGGCCAAGGAGGCGCTCTGCTTGACATGTATGGACAGTCTTTTCCAGAGTATGGGTAGTCTCTGGGTCAGGAATCTATCCCTCCACCATGTTTTGTTCATTGTGATGCCAAGGTTTAGATCCCTGGAGTGTGTGGCTCTGAGGGATTGGGATTTCTTTAAGTGTAGCATGTCCAACAGCTCAGGGTTTGACATGGCCTTGTATGTTAAGCAGAGGTCGTCTCTGAGTAGACGATATGCCACAGAGTATAGCTGGAGTTTTTTTAGACGGTCAGCATAGGGCATCTGCTTTAGGCCTGTGATTCTTTTAGTGAGGTATTTCTGCGGCCTTTCCAGCTGTTGCAGATGTCTTGTGAGGTACATGCCAAATGGGGCATTGTACTATATATTGGGTCTAATGAGGGAAGAGTACAGTGGGGCAATGACCTCCTTTTTTCTGGATGAAAAAGCCTTAGTGATGAGTATATATATATATATATATATATATATATATATATATATATATATGTGTGTGTGTGTGTGTCAGTCAGAATATATATCAACAGACCAATAGAAGAATGTAAGTTTTCAAAATTGGGGGCAAAGAAGGATTTCCAGATGATATTATCATCCATATTAAATTATCTTGAAAAATAGAACAGTTGAAAAGGTAACCTACAATTAAGGGGTGGGTAAGCTTGGCATGATGGTTAAGGTCTTCACCTCCTAGGCACAAGGTTTGATTCTGACATCAAGCTATTGACCAGGCTTAAAATGGCCCTAATATTCACCTATGAATACTATATACAAAAGAATAAGAACAATCATAATTCCCCATTGACGAAAGACTGGGTGAGTAAGAAAACCACAGTAACATTTTGTTAGAACAAAATAACTCGATTGTGGATAAGGTGAATGATGTAGAAAACCGAGAAAGGAGAAATTATGTCAGAATTGTTGGTGTGCCTAAGAAAATGGAAGGAAAAAGTGTGGTTAATTGTATCACCAGCTATATTCCAAAATTCATAGAGCTTCAGGAGAACTTTTAATATTGTTTAGAGAGAGCCTTTTCCAGTAAAAAAAAAAATCCGTAATCTTTGGGAAGAAATGGAATGGGGCTATACAAGCCTAAGTAATCAAGCAGAGACACCTGGATAGAAGATTTTTATAATAAAAAAATATGAAAATGGGTCACTAATACAATGGATTAGTGTGCTTAAGTAAAGCATAATTTTGCCTGTCCAGTAATATAGATATAAAAACGTCATGCAAGGCTATGTCTGTGCACTTTGGTTTGACATTATTATCCCTTTTCTGTGAGGATTTAAAACATGTCTTGAGATTAAATATTATTCTTTAAATTGGTCAGATTAAAACTAACGCATCTTTTCTGGCTGTGTCCTTTAATCTTTAGAACAAGAACTATGTATGTAAAGCACATTTTAGTAAGCTGTACCCTAGGTAAATATTCTTTCTTGTTTGAACATATTTTATTTGCATACATAAATTTAGTTTGCAAAGCAGGGAAATTTGTACATGGTGGTAGCTTTTCATGTAACAGTGAAGGGGTAATATATGCTCTCAGCTCCCATTGTAATTTATTTTATATAGGAGAAAGCAAAAGGAAATTTAAAGTAAGACTACAGGAACATGTAAGAGATATAAAGAATGGTAAAATAGAAAGTAATGTTGCAATGCATTTCAAAACTGTTCATAACGCTGATCATTCTTGGTTAAAAGCTTCTGTTTTAGAGCAAGTTTTTATGAAAATTGGTGAAATATGTGATATTAAGGACAAACTTCTTTGTAAAGAATCTGTTTATATTTTAAAGTTCAATACTATGGTACCTGTAGGCTTAAATATAGAGATTAATTGGAAACAATTACTATGTAATTGAATAATTAATTGATGGATAGTGTTATATAAAGTCCATGTAAAGCTGTGTGTTTTGTATTTCTCTTGGAAGGCTGGAAGTCGAGGCATTAGAGTTTTGAGTTTTTTCATTAAACCTGTGTTTGTGCTGTGGCCAGTTGTGGATTTCTTCTTGCTGCTGTTCTTCAAGTTGTTACATACCATATCTGTACATGCACGCCTGCTTGTACAATTGGGTAAGGCATGCTAGGAGTTAAAGATAGGTGGTAGTAAGGGGAAAGAGTGTGGGCATATGTAAGGGATATGATGTATTTTGGGGTAGGAAGCTGAGTGTGAGTTGAAGGTGGGGCTACTATTTAGGTCTTTGGCTGGCAGTTATCTAATCTCTTTGGTGTGGGTTTTGAAGCTCATAAGTTCCAGCTAGCTACACCCAAATGACTAGAGAGTTGAAGGTTCAGGTAGTTTTCCCCTTTATCATTAGGTAAGTATGGGGTTTTGCACATAATTACAGTAAATATCTTTTCTTATAGTTAGTTGTTCTGTTTCTCTTCTAGGTTGTTTTAGAGTTTTGGTAAATTTGCGGGAAGGTAAGGATTGGTGCAGCTGTAAGCATGGGGTGGTGGTGGGGAAGTTAATTTTAGTTTTGGATTTTGGTTATTGGTTAGTCTTTACAGCTAGTGGTAATGTTATTTGAAATAAGGATTTGTTATGGTTGTTTGATCAGTGCTGGTGAGGACAGGGCTCTTGTTATTTTATCTGCAATAGTTTTGCTGAGTGTAGGACTGTTTATTGTTAATATTTAGCAGTTGATCAGCTTTTTCATTTTAAGTGTAATTTATTAGGAATGTTGATAAAGTAGGTTATAACTAATTTGTCTTATCTAACCATGAGGTAGCATAATACTCATGGTTGTACAAGCAACCTGGGGAAGCATTCCACCTGATTGGCTGAGCAGGATGACGTCAGGGAATGTTAGGAGTGGGCACAGGCAGTACGACAGGCCAGTTTACCAATTTCTTTTCTAGTGGTACTTTTTTATATTGTTGGGAAGTATTAATATTTTATCCACATTTGAGGGTATGGCCTTTAGTTTTTTAATAAAAAAAGAAAAAAAGGAGCTGGACATATCAAGTGGCGGCAGGTTTTATTTGGTTGTGGCATGGCCAAACACTGGTAAGCACTCTGTTGTTAGACTGCAGACTGCTCACCTGTTCAGTTCAGATGTTCAGTTAGCATCAGCAGTAGTTAGGTTATACAGGTGCTGGGGTTTTGTTTTGTGGCTGTTGGGTGGTAATAGTAGTTATGTAAGGGCAGCCATTGGCAGTAATGTTTGGTGTTCGTATTTTGCAGTGTGTCATGTGCCCACTCAGGGACAGTAATGAAGGCTTGAATCCTCACCACTGCCACTGGAGAGGGATGTTCACTTGGAATAAAAATGGAAACAGCTAGTATTTCCAGATGCAGATCTCTGCATCAAGCACAGTTTCCATTAAGAACACACAGGGAACACGCACTGTCCGGGGTCTGGGTTTCTCTGTCTGTCTCGCTCCCCAATAAGACTCCCCATTGGCACAGCTGTAGGGTTGAACTACAGCCGAGTGTTAAAGCCAAGTCCTCCAGCACCCTCTCTGTGAAACCAGTTCTTCGTGTCCCTGCTCCAAGTAGCTGACGCACACGCACACACACACACACACACACACACACACACACACACACACACCTGGGAAAGACTGGCACAGATTTATTAGCTATGCCCCTTTCTGCCCAGACTATAAGGTAGTTACACTGCCACCAGATACCCCAAAGCAAGCTACTCCAATGCTCTTACAATGGTACCCAATTATACTGAGTGAAATTAATATTAATACAAATGGTAATGTTGACCAAACAGCCAGGCTTTCAGGAGTGGCCACAGTGTCACCAGTAGATATAAGTACTCTGAAAGGTTAAAATATTCTCTGAAGGACCAGCCACAATGAAAAGTTTAAATATATGTAATAATAAATAATAAAATAACATCTAAATATGAAATATCTATTTACAGTAAACACCAGTGTTTCAGTCACAGGAAATATTAAAAATAGCACAAGTGGACAGGTTCACACAGTTACAGAAAAACAATACTTAACTGATATCACTATATTTTCATGACTGATCTAAAGAATTATTATTCCCTGGTTACTTACTGGAACAAGGCAAGATGAAATAGGTGAGAGATCCTTCTTTGTCACGTTATTTTTAGTGATGGATTACAGAATATCAGCTACATCTGGTCATCTGACTTCTGGTTCCCATGCAACCCCCCTTGGCTAGAAGATGTCAGGATTTCTCACATATATGTCAGTAATACACACACAAAAAGCCTTGCTAAGATCTACTGTAGCTTCTGGAAGTCACAAAACAATTCCAGCCTTCCAGAGTAGCAATTAGTTCACTCCAGTGACAATACAGGAAGCTTCCTAGTACAGACTTGTTGTCTCTGGTTGCATTGAGAACTGTAAGATAACATCTTTATGACCTAGACCCAGTTATTTAATTTCTTACTATTTTCCAAAGTCAGGTGGATTGAGGTTAACCTCTTCTCATCCAGCATCATTGGTTAGAATGTATACATTTCAACAGTTACAATAATGCATGTATATTTCTTTTTCTTTCCACCAGGGCACACTGTTGATACATTTTTAACACAAGCGACTTTACAAATATATTTTCAACGTAAGCATCTGTACAAATCAGTGTGATATTCAAATAACATATAATTCTTTACTAAATGTCATCTAGTTGTGCTGGCATATGTTACACATCCACTGCCCTACTTTTCCTGGCATACCTGGCAGTACCTCACATTGTCACAAAGTGTGCTACATGTTAATGCATAGCCTGCCATTATACCAGATGTGTGTTTTAGGTGTTTTGTGCCATTTTCAGAGGCGGCATTTAAGGAAGGGCAGCTGTATGAGCATCAGATGCAATATTCTTCAGAGAATGAATGCCAATTATAAGTTCCATGCCTCAGCTTGCTAGCTAGTTGGCTAGAAAAAATAAAGATGTTTCTTAAACAATACATAGCACTGCAGAAAATGCATAGTAATTGTTAAATTAACAGTTTGTGTCATTTCCCAGTGATGGAGATTGAAGGATGTTTACTATTTAGCAGGGATAATGGGCAGACAAGGGAATGGAAAACAGGGTTTACAGGCTTCTTGGGTAAGGTTGGGGTATAGTATTTTGGCTGCAGGGCAGTTGTTATAGGGCAAGGACTGGATCTTCTAATAATCATCAGGCTAAAGGTTTTATTTAGTTCTATATAAAAAGTTAGTTTTAAATTGTTTATTATGTATTGATTAATGTTGAGTTTTCTGTTTTTGCAAGATAGTGGACTTCAGTGCTTTGAACGATCTGTGGGCGAATATAGTGGCCCAAGCAGAAGAGTTGTTTCAGGAGGTGGCAGTCCCAGAAGCAGCAACATTAGCATTAGTGGAGATGCAACCTGAAGAGGAGCATGACCGATTAAATTGGATTAAGAGAAAGGCAGGCAGAGTGGAGGGAGGCCAAGAGACTGCTAGAGGTGGACAGATGAGGGCATGCACAAATGACTCAGAGCCGCTTGAGCCAGCAGCTCCAGTTCCACAGTTGCCTGCAGGTAATTCTTTTGTTGCTCTGGATGAGGAGTTGGAAGATTAGGTGTTGCTTAAGAAGACAGGTTGGCATTCTTTTTATTTTTTTACAAGAATTGAGAGTGCAAGTGACAGTCTGAGGATGTAGGAGCTGTTAGCTTCAGGGATAGCCAGTCAGTAGCTAAGTGACTCGAGGGTGGGTGGGGTATTTTGTCTGAACGTCATGACTCTAGGGTTGGGGAAAGTCGAGCAGTTTTAGATCAAGCTTGAATAAGTTTTGGTCTATTGGGTCTGGAATTTCCACTTATTTCAGCTTTGTCAGCAGATGACCAGCCTTTGTCAGCTAAAGGGCTGGATTTGTTTTTGACACCACATATCTCACTGTCAATTTAAGGAAAATATTCGGTGAGGGGAATATGTGGAGTTTTTGAATTGTTTGATGCTGGTGGGGTTCAGGGATTAATGGAGGTGGAAGCCCCAGGAGCTAAGAACATGGCTGTAGCATTAGGTGTATTAGGGAAGAGAAGGTTAGGGAGGTATAGAGTGAAAACTTGAGACAAGTGGGTCCTTGTTTTTGTGTATATAATTGCTGTTGCCCTAGAGAAAGATGCATTGCAGGGTTTACAGTTGTTAGTTTATTTTTGTGTGATTAGAAAGGCTCAGAATTTGTGTGGGGGCTAAACTTGGTCATGGCATGACCTGTGCTTTAGGAAACTTAAGGCAGTAGATAAATCCATTAAGTGGGAGTCACAGCATGCTGTTATGTGGCTTGGTACTGTGGTGGTTGTGGGGAGGGTCAAATTCAATCTTTGGCACGGGATAGCAAGCAGAAGAATAACATTTGTTGGGTGTTTACTGTGGGCAAATGTACTTGGCATTTTTGCTGTGGAGGGTAGAAGGATAATTCTGGTAGTTTAAGAAATCCCAGAAGTAGAAGGAAGATTTGTGGATCGAGAGGTCACTTGGCTATATGGTGGTTTTCAGGTAGGCATCTTGTCACATTCCTCCATTAAGGTTGAAGTCTTGTGTGCTTTATTGGGAACTTATCCTCACTGACTAGACAAAAAAGAGTTAGTGTTTGGTCTTGCATTAGGTTTCAGGATAGGATCTGGAGTTTCGGATAGTGAAGTGATTCCTAAGACTTTGAAATCAATTAGGGATAAAGAGGATGTGACTATTGCTTTGCTTCTCAAGGAGGTAGAAGCAGGTACACTTTTAGGTCCCTTCATGAAGCTGCCATTTGTTAATTTTCAAATATCCCCTTTAAGGTCGGTGCCTACAAAGAGAAAAGGTGAATTTCTTTTAATTCGCCAGCTGTCTCTTCCTGTGAATGGATCTGTCAACCATCACATTAACAGGAAGAGTGCTGAGGGTTCAGTATGTATCACTGGATGATGCATTTGGGACCATTAAAACTTTTAAGAACCCTTAGCTAAGTTAGATATTCAGGTAGCTTTTCATTTACCACCTATTTGTGAGGCTGAATGGGCTTGCCTAGGGATTTGTCTGGCAGGTAGATTTTATTTTGATAAGACAATGCCTATGGGGTATGTTGTGGCTTGTGTTAACTTTGAAAAATTCAACACAGTGTTGCACTGGATTTGGCAATAAAGGTCTTCTGGGCATCGAGCAGTACGCCATCTAGATATTTTTGTTGGCTGGGGAAAGGCAGCTAGATGCAGGTTTAGCTATGCTGACATTTGTTGATTTGTATTTTGAGTTAGGAGTACTGTTGGTGGCTAGCAAAAGCGAGGAACTATGTAAAAGGTTAAATTGTATGCATTTTTAAGTGGATGCAAAACAGGGATTATCTTGTTTGCCTGTAGATAAGGTTACTAAATTGACTAATTTTGTTTGAGAAGAATGAAAAGGTTAGGGTTAAAGAGATAATGAAGTTGTTGACTTTGCTAAATTTTCTATGCAGGGCAGTTGATCCAGGCATGACCTTTAACAGGTCTTTGGCTAATTTGTTGCGAGGGAAGAGAAGCAAGCATCACTGGGTGAGGGTGTCCAAAAGTTTGTGGCAGGATCATGCTTATTTAATGTTTCTGGAGGATTGTCATGACATTTTATTTTGGCAGAATGATTTTGGGTAATGTCTGAAGAGTTAGAGTTGTACATTGATGCAACAGAGAGCAGTGGTATGGTAGCAATTTTTAAGAGCCAATGGTTTGTGGTGAAATGGCTGGTGGTTTGGCCTTCGAAGAAGGAAATGGCATTTTTAGAGTTTATGCCAATTAGGGTGGCAATGGTCATTTGGCAGGATTAGTTTAGGGACAAGAAAGTGGTTTTCCATTCTGATAATGAGGCAACTGTTCAGGTTTTGACAAGGAAGTCGGACGGGTCAGAGTTGGTACAGTTGGTTTTGCGTAAACTATTTTTACTCCATTTAAGGATTAATCTCTTATTTCCAGTGAAACATTTACCAAGTAAGTGGCAAATAGAACCTGCTGAACTGAAAACAAGACTGACTGTCAGATGCCAGCAGATGCAGAGTTAATATAAGCGGCAGTGCCAGAGGAAGTCTAGAACTTTGATAGGATGTAGTGAGCTGGTTAGTGAGTCAGTCTTGGTCCTGGGCTACAAGAAGATCTTAGTTCTGTTGTGTCAGCATTTATGCCTTTCAGGCAGCAGCATCTCATTACTCAAAGGGGTTGGTCTGTAAGTGTTGTGTATAGGTTTAGAGACGGGAGCTAGGTTAAACAGTGTGTACAGTCAGGGTGCATATGGCAGCCCTTAGTGCTATGGCCAGGTTGACAGGCATATGTGATATTACCAAGCACTGGGGAGTGCTGTGGATGCTGAAGGGTTGGAAAAGAGTAAAGGAGACTGATTATGACAAACTGTTACTATTAAGCAGGTGTCTTACAGATGTTACTGCCGGGGTTACAAGTGGTGGCTCCTATGTGTAGTGGGTGTTTTGTGGTCGATTTTGTCAGTGTTTCTGTATGGTGGAGCATTTCATGTCAGTGAATTGTTGGGTAATCTGTATTGGAGGGATGTTTGCATTACTGAAGTTGCATTTATGGTTTTGTTGTAGAGATCAAATGGAGATCAGCTAGGCCAGGGTTAGCAGGTGGTGTTGCATGCCAATGTGGAAAGATTGTTGTGCCTGGTTGCATGTGTTAAGTGCTGGAGGAATATGGTTAAACCAGAGACGGGTTAGTTTGTTTTTTTCTGAAGTTGGATGGAAAAGCAGTATCAGCAGGGCAGTTTATGATTGTGAGAAGAGCATTGTTAAGTCAAAGAGTTAATGGGGATAATTTTACATCTTATCGTTTTAGAACGTGAAGCGCATCGGATTTGGCTTTAGGGGATGGTTTGGTTGAGGTATTAAGGAAGACTGGAAGGTGGGTTTCAGATGCATTTTTATCTTGTATTAGATAGTTATTTGTTGAATTTTCAGTGGTTGTCATTAAATTGTTTTTCAAACTGCAGCAAGATTATTATTTTTGGCCATTATTTTGTTTATTGGATGGCAAAGAGTGCAGAGATCAAACACCATGGCATCATGTTAGGCCTTGTTCTGTTGAAATGAGAGATTATTTGGTGTGGTTTTAGAGAATGAGTTTCAAGGCAGTTGTTTGGAAAGATAAATTCTTTACTTTTAGAGTTGGGTAATACTAAGTTACTCCTTATTTATTTAGGGGGTAACAGTTTGGGTTTGGTGCTGAAGAGAAGGTTATTGGGTCAAATTGTGCGTGATTTGGCAGTTTTGAGATAGAGGTTCCCAAAAGTTTTGTTTCTTTGGATGGAAATAATGCCTAAGTTCGTTTGGCAGCAGGCTATGTGTTTTAAAGCTTTAGAGATTGGTTAGTTCTTTGGATATTAAAGTATTGTCTCAATGGGAGTTAGCTAACAGGGATCCATTATGTTTAGAGAGGATGGAGTACATCTGAGAAATGTTGGCCTTGACTTGTACAATTTAAATGTCACTTCAGCAGTGAAGGATATGCTACAGGATAGTTTGAGCACTGGTTTGTAGGAGAAAGGGAGAATAGCCTGTAGGAGCAGGCTGGTGGGCAGTGGAGGAGGGGTCTTATTTTAGTAAAGATCCCTGTACTCTCCTCTTCTTTTATAGTTGGTTAGGATACAGGTTTGAGTGGGCAGTGGTACGCTGCTCTGGATTGGCATGTTTGTTTCAGTGAGCGGTTGTGGTAACGCTGCTGTTTTTGCAGTATTTATTGGTGAGCAGCTTTACGCTGTCCTCATTGTTAAGGTTTTACATGCTGATCCGATGTCCATTTTTGTCGGTTCAAATGTGTGGGTTGTCTGATCCAATGAGATCTGACCTTGACACCGATCCAAAGCTTATCATTTCCAGAGGCCTGACTCCTTCTCTACCCGTAATATCCTAGGTTGAACTACAGATGCTCAGATCTCATCAGTTGCTCAAATAAGTCTGATGTGCAGAGAGCTCTCTATAGCTGGACAACAAATTTTTTAGTTGTACCCCTCTCCTACAGTGAGCATCTCTTTAACTCTCACTAAATATTTTCTCTCTCTCACTAATAATAGTTTTGAAAATAAAACTACAGATATACATAATAGTAATAGTAGTTATTCTTTTCTAGCATACTGTAAACTTTTATAGTAGTTTTGTTAGGCCTTTCCTAGTTATATGGATAACTTAGTGTGTTCTGCTTTTTTTCTAGTGATATTTTATCTTTTTCAGCCTTAGCATGTCAGAAGCATAAGGCTTCAAGAAATGTTTGGAGTGTGGGCACAAGTTGCCCCCTCAGGATCATTGTTCAAAGTGTGTCTATTACCTTGCTGTAGCTCACCTAGACACAGACTGCCAGTCTTGTGTGGCCTTTAGTGCCAGGTCTCTTCAGGCATGATGGGATAAATTGGTTCTTAAGGGGCTCCTTCCAGCTTAGACAGGGGCTAGCCCTTTTCCTTCTACCTCTTCCAGCAAAGAGAATGATGAAGCTAAAACCAAATCTCAGGATAAGGAGAAAGAAAAGGAAAGGAATAAATTGCTTTCAAAACCTTTGAAAAAGAGAGCCCTGAAATTAACTATATCTGTCAGTCCTGATCTGAAGATTCTGAGAAGGTGTTTAATTCCCTCTCAAAGACAAAAACTACAGTCTCCATGGGACCTGGCAACATCTCTGGCTGTATCCTACATTAACTTAGGCATAAGCTCTCAGCTCCATTAGACACCCTATTCAACCAAAGCCTGAGCACCAGCTTCATCCCAGCTGAATGGAGGACAGCCACTGAGACCCATCTACACAAAGGTGGAGCATCCACTGACCCAAGCAATTATAGGCCCATCAGCCTAACTAGCTTGATATGCAAGCCCATGGAACACATTATCAAGGACCTGATAAACAAGGACATTGGCAACTTCCAAATGCTTGACCCCACGCAGTTTGGTTTTGTCAAACGGAGATCATGCCTGTTAAAATTGGTTGACGTCTTCAAAACACTCATCAAAACCATGGACAAGGGGAAGGCGGTGCACACCACCTACCGTGACCTAGCCAAAGCCTTCAACACTATTCCCCACTCAGGCATAATAGATAAACTCTCCCAGCTAGGCATCAACCTGTATGTTACCAGATGTGTAGCGCTAACTGGCTCACTGATAGAACCCACTCAGTCAAAATAGGGGAAGCCACCTCTAGTAGTAGACCTGTAACGAGCGGTGTACCCCAATGATCAGTTTGGGGCCTCTACTGTTTGGAATATACTTTTCTGAGGTGAAGCCAAAACCAGTGGTCTGTGATTGACCAAGTTTACAGATGAGTGAGCTGGGTACTGTCTCAAGTTCCCCAAATGATGTGAACATCCTGCAAGAGGGTCTTACCCAAACTAATGACTGGTGCCAGAAGCATGACCTCAAACTGAATGCCAAGAAATGCATCATTATCCACTTTGGTGAAAATGGAGTCCCCACTAATTATCACATTAATAACAACGTACTAAGCATGCAATCAGTCACGAGGGACTTGGGCAACCAGGTTGATAACAACCTGACTTTTGACCACCATGTTGCCTCCATTGTATGGAAGTCTTTCTACATGGCTCACCTCATAAGTAAGGGTATTTCATTCAGAACAAGGAGGTCATGACATCCCTGTACTTCTCCCTTATCAGGCCCATTATTGAGTACAGTGCCCCCTTCAGCATGTACCCTGCCAAGCACATGCAGCAGATGGAGAGACCACAGTAGTTTTTGACCAGGAAAATCCGGGGTCTCAAACACCTGTTCTGTACTGATAGGCTAAAAGCCCTGTCCCTCTACTCAGTCTTGGACAGACTGCTCAGAGGTGACCTGTGTCTGGCATACAAAGCCATCTCAGACCCAGCATTGATGGAGGTGCTGCATATCTGTAAGTCAGACTCAACTTGTGCACCTGCATGCAAGGCCTCAACCTGGTCTGTGACATTAACAGAACTTGCCGGTGGGATAGATTTCTGTCCCAAAGACTCCTCCATCTATGGAATAGACTCCCTCTCCATGTCAAGCATAGTACCTCTCTAGCCCTCTTTAAGAAGAACCTGGATGACTGGATGGGAAACAAAATACACCCCTGGGATCCCATCTGTGTCCCTGCTGGACAGGGGAAACCATTGCTGACTTTGTGGGAACATGGGCAAAATTCTTGGCAAGGCTTATAAGGGCCTCCAGACTAATAGCCTAGTATCATCCTATGAACCGACAACCCCTCTGCCCCAAACTCCATCTGCAATGGCAAGATTTTCAATGGAACCAGTGACTTCAAGACTTCATTCACCATTATGTCAAGAAAAGAGATAATCTTGACCCCCTTTGGTAGCATCATCCTCTCGGTCATCTAGAAGCCTTACAGAGATGGATGTCGACAGGATGATGAGGAAATTTTTGAGGACATAGATGCAGCTTGGGGTTGTTCTGGCCACCGTAACCCCTTTGCAAGAATCTGCACTAATCCAACCTTTGGCTTCAGGTTCATCAGAACTGATTGGAACTGTATTTCCTTTGTTGGTGCCGAAGCTATCTTCAACTACTACTATATCCCAATCTCTCCCAATGCCAGTATGATTAGATTGAGATGAGACTAGGAGCCAAAGCTTCTGAGTTGAACTTTGGGAGAGTGACTCGACACTGAGATTCTCAGAGCCATCTCTTCCCCTTGAAGCCTTGGCTCTAAATAGCTCGGAACTGTGATTCACTTTGGAACTGAGGTTCATTGGCTCTGAGACATCTTTTTCCTCTTCAAAGTGGAGGGAATAATCAGTGTCAATAGCAGCCTTTTGAAGCATACAAAAGGGTTTTGGCATTGGCATATTCCAAAGACAAGGCTGCTACTACTGTCTCAGTTCCACCCAAACTCCACCTGCAATCTGCTTTTTTCCTCTACATCAGTTGTACATGGGCAGTTAGCACCAAGAGCTTCTGAGGAAGTCTGCTTTGTCAGTTCTCTGTCTGATTCTGACCCTTCTGCCGAACCTCCAAAAGGTGTCCCCAGAAAATGGACATGTGAGTGAAAACATTTAAACTCATCACCTTAATCTTTCACAGAAGACACTAACTTAGAGGAAGGAAAGGGTCCCCCTCACTCACTCTCTGATGATATCTCCTTTGGGGGCATTCTAGAATTAATGAAACAGGAGATGAGGATGGACATCCCAAAACCCTTCTGTGGATGAGTTGGTATTCTTGGAGGCTTTTGGTTCTGGACCGACTTCGTCCTGGGTGGTACCATCTGTTGATCCCCTTATAAACTGAATGGCTCAACAGACATGGAAGGATCCTGATGTGGTGGAACCCATACCAAAGAAAGCCGATCACTTACTGTCTGCCCTGATTGATAAGAAGCACTGATGTAAGGTTCCACCTGTAGATGCTGTGGTGGTGGCAGCAGCTCTTCTATTCATCCCCCTAATAGGAAGTCTAGGACAATACTTATGCATGAATGACTTTTGCCCTTAGATCACTGAACTGTCTTCCTGACCTTACAAGATTCCAGAAAGACTTGACAAAGGAGATAATCAAGTCCCTCTCAGGGTATTGCAGTTGGATGTTAAGAAGAAAGTGGACTCCCAGCTTTCCACCCTGCAGTCATCTTCTAATGTGACTGTGCTCCTGCTTTCAAATGTAGTCGATGGCATAGCCAGAGTAGCAGGCACTGATGTCACTATGTGCAGACATGCCTGGATGCAATTATGTGATTTCACAGAAGTCTTTAAGTCATACTTTATTAATGCCCCATATGATGGATCCACCTTATTTGGAACTAAAGTCAAGGATACACTTACAAGGAGACAAGATGACAAGACTTTCTCTCTCTGTAGTCGGAGTACACTTCTCCACCCCTCAAAGAACATTCTCTAGAAACCAGAGATTGTGGAAGAAGATGTGGTTCCATAAATCAGAGTTCTTTCCATGACTCTCAATGTGAAATAACTTCCCTTGGCAGATGGAGAGGCAATTTTAATTGATGATGCCCGAGAGGCAGAGGTGGTCTGAAAAATCAAGGATTTCAAGGTCTCTTTTTGGAGAAAGTCTTTCATTGCCCTTGAACAGTAGCCTGACTGCTGCTTTCTGGAGGCAGTCTCGTGTCATCTGTTCTTACAGCCTCAAACCTGGCAAAACATAGCAGCAGATTTGTTGGTGCTAAGGATAATATCTACAGGTTACTCAATTCCCTTTTTCCTTCACCCCCAAAAGAAAAAAGTCCCCAATGTTCCACCCAAACAGTGGGACTTAACAGCTGTAGAAATTTCAAAACAGCTAGATAAAAAGTCATCCAAGCTGTCCCCAGTGACCAGTTAGAATCCGGAGTCTATTCTATATTCATTTTCTTGCCAAAAATGACTGGGACCTAGAACAGACAAAATTCTGGACGGTCATGGTTCAGTCCATTTTGCCTCTACCGAGGAAGGATAATTGTATGTGCTCGGTAGATCTCCAGGATGCATACTGTCACATCAAAATAGCAAAACACTCCAGGAGATTTCTCCATTTTTGTCTGAGACCCAAACATTTCCAATTCAGAGCTCTGCTGTTCTAGCTCACCACAGCCCCCAGAGTGTTTACCAAGATCATGGCAATTGTAGTGGCACACCTTCATTTTCAAGGGATCCAAGTCTTTCCATATCTAGATGATTGACTGAGCATCTCCTTCACAAACACCAGGACCATGTACTCCGGTTGCTTCAGAACCTAGGAATTTCATTAAATCTTCCAAAATTTCAGTTGACTGTGACACAAACTACAGAATTCTTAGGATGCCACCTGAATACAAAACTTAAGATAGTCAGTCTTCCCCTAACCAGAGTCCACTCACTATCCCTAACAGCTGTACTCATTCTTCACCACTCAAAACCACCACTGAGGTTGATCCTGTGTGTCTTAGGTCTCATGACATTTGCGATTCTTATAATTCTCATAGCAAGATATTACAGGAGAGTGCTACAAGGGATCTTATCAGTACAATGGACACAATCCATTCACCTTCTACATTGTAAAGATCAGGATTACACAGGTAAGCAGAAACTACATCTCACGGAGGCTAACCTCCCCATTGGTGACCAGCAGCTGCCCTTTCCAGATGGATCCTCCTACAGTAACAGTGACCATGGACGCATGACTTCTTGGGTGTGGGGGGTAATTTTGAAGGGAAGATAGTCCAAGATACATGGTAGATGACAGAGACCAGTCTTCACATCTTTATCTTAGTGATGAGGTAGTTCTTTTAGCATCACAGGCATTTCAAGACCTACTCCCCAGGAGTGTGATATCCATTCCGACAGACAACACAACTGTTTTATGGTGCATCAACAAACAAGGAGGAACCCATTATTTTCCTCACTGTTGGGAAGCCATGAAAGTTTGGCAATGGGTGATGTCTTCACAATGCTTTCTAATTGCAATGCACATCCCGGGATCTCCAGTGTACTTGCAGGTATATTGAGCAAAACACTTCTAATGCCTCATGAGTGGTCCTTCAACCCTGCAGTAGCAGAAACAGTCTTCAGCCACTGGAACCAACCTGTCTTCAACCTCTTTGCCCCCTATCTAAACAACAAATGCAGCAGGTACTTTGCGATAATTCCTCCACAGGGAGAGTCACAGAGGGATGCTGTGGTCCACAGTTGGGCCCATGAGGCTCCTGTACACCTTTCCCCATTACCTCTAATGAGTAAGTTCATACAGAAAGCCAGACAATGCAAGATACAGTTATCACTGCATCCTTTTGCCCCCAACAGACTTAGTTCTCCTTCCTGTGGCCTCTTCTAGTATATCCTCCATGGATGCTGTATTAGTATCCAGATCTCCTATCCCATCCCTCTGAACTGCCTCCTCTGGATCACGTCCATGAAGTTAACCACATAATACCTCCAATTTTAACTTTAGCCAGAGATACCAGGCTTCCTCCTGCAGTAGTAGACATTTTTTTCTGCTTCTCAGAAATCATCTACTAGGAAAATTTATCATGAGACATGGATGATATTTTCAGTTTTGTCCCTTTTTAAGGGGCTAGATTTAATTTTGGCACCAGTACCATCTATGCTTGAATTTCTGTCTGCTCTGTTTGATAAAGGTGTCAGTTTTGTAACTGTCAAGATTCAATTGGCAGCCATTGCCAGTTTCCATGGTGGTGTTAGATGCATCCATTGCATCCCTTGAGATGTCAAAAGCCTTCCTTATGGGTACATTTTTATTGTGACATCCCGTTAGGGACCCAGCATCTCCATGAGACATTACCATTCTCTTATAAGCTCTCACACAACCCCACTTTGAGCTCGTTAATAAGGTGGGCTTATAATTTCTCTCTTGGAAAGCTATTTTTCTAGTCGCAGTGGCATCAACCAGACAAATCTCAGACTTAACAAGCCCTTCTGTCAAAACCCCATATCTGTTTTTCACGAAGACAAGGTTTCCCACTGAACTAATGCATCCTTTATCCATAAGTCTACACATCTCCTGGTATTTTTTCCAAGATACACTACAAAGGAGAATACTTACTTCATTTATTAGATGTTCACAGACAACTCAGATTTTATATTTATAGGGCAAAAGATTTCAGAAAAGATGACCAATTATTCATTTCCTTTGCTAGGCCAAAATTAGGAAAAGCAGTTTCTAAGGTAACTTTATCTAAATGGGTTTCAGATTGTGTCTGCTTTGTATATTATAGAAAGAACTTGTCTTTAACATGTAAAACTAAGGCACACTCAACAGGAGCAGTTTCTACTTCTGTAGCCTTCAATAGAGGATTATCAGTTGATGATATCTGTGCAGCAGCTATCTAGGCAACAGTGCAGACCTTTGTGTCTCCCGATGAGTCAGAGAAACAGTCAAGATTACCATACTCAGGAATGTCCTTCCCTCAATCCACCCATTTTATTATTAATTTTAATTATTTATTTACATTTGTTAACTTGGTAGTGCCTGACCAGGCAAGTAGCCTGTTTTCAGCAGAGACCCGGGGAGAAAAGCTCCAGAGCAGTACAATTAGTTAAGAACACAAACATTTGCAAAAAAATGCAATTAACAAAGTTGCATAAGAAAAACAAGTAGTCATGAAACACAAATATTAGCAATAAAAAATTGCAGTTAACAAAGTTACATAAGAGACAAATAGTCATGATAAACACATAATAATAATATAATACAGAGGTATACAAGAGCTGTCAGATTCTGTCCCACATGTTTGAATGGATGAAAGTGGGCAACATTAGCTATGAAAGTTATGTCCATGTCATAATGTTAGATCCATGTTGTCTCATTTTCACCCGCTTCAAACTGGCTCACTGTCTCCGACCCCTTCTACATCATCACCTTTGGCTTCTAGTTGACCGAGTGGAAATTACTTTCTGTCTGAGCACAATCTCGTTAGACTGCAAAATTTTTCTTTAGCCACTACAGTTAGGAACCTTAAATTCCATGAAAGGGAATTGTTTTACTTGTAATTTAGTTATCTTTAAAATAGCTAACTCTTTGCTATTTGTGTCTGCCAAATAAAATGTGCTTCCAGGCAGTAGTTTTCCTTTTTCATACAGCCATTATTCTAAGGAGCTGCATTACTATAGAGGTCAAAGAATAATTATAGCAATATGTAAACTGATACAAGATGTCTTCTTTAACATATGTTTAAATGTAAACAGACGTAACAGTGAAAATAAGAGAGGTAGTTTGCTTAAATATTTAAAACACATAAAATGCAAGCGGCTTTCTAACAGTAAACTAATTTACTGCAAGATGACATTAACAGATTAAACACAAAGAATATACAGCACTAGCAAGTTCTAGCTTTACAGAAAAGAGTACAGTAATGTTTTACCTATGACTGGAGACTTGTGCACTGATGATAAAGGTTATGATATATATGATCATTACTGAATATATATATATATTAAAAAAAAAAAAAAAAGAATACCAACCATAGCAAGTATGTACTGTATTTTTTTAGGAAGTATCTGG